>NC_057794.1:175182614-175415923 GCF_018294505.1 Triticum aestivum | reverse complement strand
TGGCACCGCCATACTCGTCGCCGGGCCGGTCGCCTTCCGCCGCCGCCCACGGGCGTCCTCGCTGGCGTCGTCCAACGGCGCCACCCCGCGCCGTGCTCGCCGGAGTTCCACCGCCCTTCGCCGTCATTCGTCGCCGGAGATCTGCTCCGGCGGAATCCGGGGGAGTGGGATGAGATCCACCACTCCCCAGAACCAAACGGCGTTCCCCGTCCCGGATCCGCGCTATCCCGCACCACATCATCCCATGTTGACTTTTCCCGCGGGGTAAATTTCCACTAAGTCCACGAGATTTCCATGTTTCATATGCCCATATTCATCATGTCGTAACTCGGCATCCGTAACTCCGTTTTGGGCATATAGCATATCAAAATGTTCGTCTCAAAGAGTACATCATTTCATCTCATTGCATCATTTTCATTTGAGTTCATCTTGATGCCCGAAATTCTGTTAGAAGAGTGCTACTTGAGATAATTCTCAGATCTGCTGCTCCATTTAGATATTTGTCATTTTTTCCATGATTATTGTGTGCATGTTATGCCCATGAGCTCTACATATGTTTTGTTAAGGGTTTTGCCATCTTTCCAGGGGTGCAACCCATGTATTTTTGCGATGTGTGTGGTGACTAGCACAAGCTTGCAAAGTGGTGCACTTGTTAATGCTGATTTCAGGGACTTGGCATTTCCACTAAGTCCTTGGTCTATTTATCTCATTATGGCCATATGTTCATGTTGTTTCCTAGTGATTCGTGCCTCTTTTGAGGATGATCAGTAAGGATGTTTTGTTAATCTTGTAGTGCTCTATCCATCCATGTCTTTGTTTGCAATTATGGAGCAGCCTAACTTGAGTCAATCGAGCTCTACTTTTGTCATTTCATGAATCTGGGCGGATTGTCTACTTGTTAGCAATTTTGCCGGGGATGTTGTAGTTGATCCGTGCCTGCTATGCTATTGTTATTGCCATGTCTAGCTTGTATTTTGTGTATTCTTAATGGGTGTATGCTTAGATTGTCATGACTTGCTCTGTAGTGAGTGCATCGAGCGCGTAAACATGCCTACCTGATATCTGTTTTCAGCATGCTCCAGTTTTCACTAAGTCTATGATCTGATTATGTTTTTGCCATGTTCACATGCTTGCGATTGTATTTTCTGATCCCTTTTGGCTCAAGGTCACTAAGGGACTTTTGTTAAGCTTTTTGAGTAGCTCCATGCCATGTTTTACTTTGCCATCTTTAGGTCCTGTAGCATGTAGTTTTGTTGCTCCAAAGTGTGCTACCTGTTCTGAAATTCCAGACAAGTTTTACCATATGCATTTTTGCCATGCTTGTTTGGACCTGTTAATGTATGAATTGGTCGTAGCTCAGTGCTAGTCTTTTGTTTAGCATCATGAATGCTTCCCTGTGATGTATTTTTATGCCATGTTTGAGTGCTGTAGCATGTTCATCTTGTTGCATTTAGAAGGCTACTTGCTGTAAATCGCAGTTCGTGTACATATTTGAATCGCTTGCCATTTCCAAACCATAACTCCGATTCCGGCGTTCTTTACATTGTTTCCAAGCAATTTCATCTGATCTTTCCAGTGGCACACTTGGATTTCCAAGTTGATGCCAGGTTCAATCATGCCTTGTCAACTCATGCATATGCATCGCATACCGCATCCCGCATATCATGCCATGTTCATGTGTTGGTTGTTTACTATGTTGTGTGCTTCTTTCCAGTGTTTGCTTCTTCGGGTTGGTTCTGATAACGTCTCGTTTGTGAGGACCCGTCCATCGATGTCCGTTTGTCTTCTTCATGGACTCGTTCTTCTTCCTTGCGGGATTTCAGGCAAGATGATCATACCCTTGAAATCACTTCTATATTTGCTTTCTAGATGCTCGCTCTTTTGCTATGCCTATGCTGCGATACCTACCACTTGCTTATCATGCCTCCCGAATTGTTGAGCCAAGCCTATAACCCACCTTTTCCTAGCAAACCATTGATTGGCTATGTTACCGCTTTGCTCAACCCCTCTAATAGCGTTGTTAGTTGCAGGTGAAGATTGAAGTTTGTTCCTTGTTGGAACATGGAGATGTTGTTCCTTGTTGGAACATGTTTACTTGTTGGGATATCACATTATATATTATTTAATTAATGCATCTATATACTTGGTAAAGGGTGGAAGGCTCGGCCTTATGCCTGGTGTTTTGTTCCACTCTTGCCGCCCTAGTTTCCGTCATATCGGTGTTATGTTCCCGGATTTTTCGTTCCTTACGCGGTTGGGTTATAATGGGAACCCCTTGACAGTTTGCTTTGAATAAAACTCCTCCAGCAAGGCCCAACATTGGTTTTACCATTTGCCACCTAGCCTTTTTTCCCTTGGGTTAGGCCAGCCCAAGGGTCATCTTTATTTTAACCCCCCCGGGCCAGTGCTTGTCTAAGTGTTGGTCCAAACTAGAGCCGCTTGCAGCGCCACCTCGGGGAAACTCGAGGGCTGGTTTTAGTTGTACGGATTGCTTATCCGGTGTTGCCCTGAGAACGAGATATGTGCAGCTCCTATCGGGTTGTCGGCGCATCGGGTGGTCTTGCTGGACTTGTTTTACCATTATCAAGGATGTCTTGTAGAACCGGGATACCGAGTCTGATCGGAATGTCTCGGGAGGAGGTCTATTCCTTCGTTGACCATGAGAGCTTGTCATGGGCTCAGTTGGGACACCCCTGCAGGGATTTGAACTTTCGAAAGCCGTGCCCGCGGTTATGGGCAGATGGGAATTTGTTAATGTCCGGTTGTAGAAAACCTGAAGTTGACCTTAATTAAAATGCATCAACCGCGTGTGTAACCGTGATGGTCTCTTTCCGGCGGAGTCCGGGAAGTGAACACGATGTTGGAGTTATGCTTGACGTAGGTTGCTCTAGGATCACTTCTTGATCATACTTTTATGGACCGTGCTTTGCCTTCTCTTCTCGCTCTCATTTGCGTATGTTAGTCACCATATATGCTAGTCGCTTGCTGCAGCTCCACCTCATACCTTTACCTTACCCATAAGCTTAAATGGTCTTGATCGCGAGGGTGTGAGATTGCTGAGTCCCCATGGCTCACAGATACTTCCAAAACCAGCTTGCAGGTGCCGATGAGTCCGTGCAGATGACGCAACCCAACTCAGGAGGAGCTCGATGAAGATCTTGTCCTTTGTTTTGTTTCGTTCTAGTTGATCAGTAGTGGAGCCCAGTTGGGGTCGATCGGGGATCTTTGTCGCATTTGGGGTTCTTCTTTTATTTTGGTTCCGTAGTCGGACCTTGATTGTATTTGGTTGATGTAATGCTTTATTCCTGTAATTGTGTGAAGTGGCGATTGTAAGCTAACTATGTATCTCTTTTCCCTTATTGCATTACATGGGTTGTGTGAAGATTACCTCACTTGCGACATTGCTTTCAATGCGGTTATGCCTCTATGTCATGCTTCGACACGTGGGAGATATAGCCGCATCGAGGGCGTTACACGACCTCTTTACATCATCGATGTGTGGCACAGCACCAAGGAATTGTTGCACTAAGCTAAAGTAGCTATTTGGCCTTGGCCCTCTCGGCCACAAATGATCCACAACAGACCTCATGGCAAGTCCGGATAATCTATGGAGCTCGGCCCACTCGGCCATTTTCTCATTCAACACCAGCGGACGGGCTGGAGCATGAAACTGTGACCAAAACAATTTTTCCACTTTGTGATCTTTCTGATCCTTGAAGTACTCGGCCGCATCAGCAGCACTTGCAGCCAAATCCACGTAGGCGTCCGCAGAACTCCATAGCCGGTCCAGAGGTGCATACTTTGGATCCCCGAACTTAGTCCGCAACAAGAAGGGCTTCCCAGATACAACATACGTAGCTTGATGCAGCTCCTCCTTCGTCGCTCCAATTTTGGAGCGGGCTTCCTTGGCAGCCACCCGGGCCTTTTCCAGGTCTGTCGCCTTCGCCCGGTTTTCTTCTTCAAGAAGCTGGTAACGGTCAAAAGCATCTTTCAACTCTATAGCCATCTTGGCTATTTTTTCTTTGCTCTCGCAATGGACGGCCTGTTCGGCCCTTTAATCTTCGGACGCCTTTAAAGCGGACGCATTGCTACTCCTTGCTTGCTCCTTGGCTTGGGCAAGCTCCACCCGAAGGGTCTCCATGGTGGCAGCTCCATCTGCAGTCACAACATATTAAAGATACTGGCATCATGCTGCTCTTATTATGTGACAATCACCAGAAAAATCACCTACCCTGTTGTCGGTGTCAAAACCGGCGGATCTCGGGTAGGGGGTCCCGAACTGTGCGTCTAAGGCGGATGGTAACAGGAGGCAGGGAACACGATGTTTTACCCAGGTTCGGGCCTCTTGATGGAGGTAAAACCCTATGTCGTGCTTGATTTATTCTTGATGATATGAGTATTACAAGAGTTGATCTACCACGAGATCATAGAGGCTAAACCCTAGAAGCTAGCCTATGGTATGATTGTATGTTGTCCTACGGACTAAAACCCTCCGGTTTATATAGATACCGGAGGAGGCTAGGGTTACACAAGGTCGGTTACAAAGGTGGAGATATACATATCCGTATTGCCTAGCTGGCCTTCCACGCCAAGTAGAGTCCTATCCGGACACGAGACGAAGTCTTCAATCTGGTATATTCATAGTCCAACAGTCCGGCCAAAGGATATAGTCCGGCTGTCCGGAGACTCCCTAATCCAGGACTCCCTCAGTAGCCCCTGAACCAGGCTTCAGTGACGATGAGTCCGGCGCGTAGTATTGTCTTTGGCATTGCAAGGCGGGTTCCTCCTCCGAATACACCACGGAAGAATTTGAATACAAGGATATTGTCCGACCCTGCAAAATAAGTTCCACATACCACTGTAGAGAGCATAATATTTCCACAAATCTAGTCTGCTGACATGTTTTGGCAACACGACATTATGCCATGGCTCGGTGATTATTCGAACCGTTTTCTTTAACTAGCCCCGCACATAACGCGAGGCAGTTTCTTGACACGTCTTGTCAAAGCAGAGATCATGTCCCCCTTATTACGGGATTCTCATCAATACGGTCGTGGGTAACCCAACCACGCCTAGGACTCCTAGTTTTCAGGCAAGTCCCAAATGGCCACGAGGGGGACGCTTGATATTCACCCTCTTTATAAAGGTTCAAGGCTTTTACTTTTTTCCTCCCGTGCTCAATCGAATCCCTCCCCCACCTCGAGTTCTAACACCCAAAGCCCAGGTCAGGTGCTTCGGACCTTCAATCATGTCCAGATCCAGCCTCCAGGGCCGGTGGATGCCCTCATCCGTCACGGAAGAGGATATCAAGAAGTTGAGGGAGGCAAGATACTTGACCGCCAAAGTCTCGCATCGCCTGCCCGCCCGAGGGCAGGTCGTCCCTACTCCTGAACCCAATGAAGACGTCGTGTTCATCCCCCACTTCCTCCGAGGACTAGGCCTCACTTTGGATCCCTTCGTTAGGGGTTTGATGTTCTATTACGGGCTTGATTTCCATGATCTAGCCCCGGATTCCTTTCTCCACATCTCGGCATTTATTGTCGTATGTGAGGCCTTCCTCCGCATTACCCCTCACTTCGTCCTGTGGCACAAGACCTTTGATGTGAAGCCAAAGACGGTCAAGGGGCAGTATGCAGCGTGCAGGGGTGCATTAATAAGCAAGATTGCCGGAGCTCCGTGGCCAAAAGGTTCCTTTACAGAGGTGTCCGGATTATGGCAACAGGAGTGGTTCTACATCACCGCTCCCAGAAGTGCCAAGTGGGTAGCTTCCCCCGTCTTTTGCTCGGGCCCTCCACCACAACTAATGTCATGGATCAACAGGGGGCTGAGTTGGGGTCTAGCCAAGGATTTGCCCATATAGCAGAGCCGCATCTGGGATCTCTTCGAGGGAGATATTAGTTTGGTTATGGTAGTGCAAGTCATGCTGGTTCGTCAAGTCCAGCCTTGCAAACGCTGATCCCTCTGTTTATGGGAATTCAACCCAGAAGAGCCGCACACTATTCAGAATTTCCTCGGCCTGACGCAGGAGGAGATGTACAAGTCGTTCTTCGGACCCCAAGTAGAGTGTTCGGACACCTCCGAGGACGTGGGCCTGAGCAACAACCGCACCACGGCCCAAGTAAGTAATCCTCTAGCCGAACACACTGTCTTTATTTTATCATGACATCATTCTGAAGGATCGCTCTTTGACCAGGACTGGATAACGAAGGCGAAGATGATCTGGTGTTCGGCTCCCCTTCCCGAAGGCTTGGACAATCCGGTGCTAGAAAAGATGCTCGAGCCAGCACCTTGCCCGGTGCCCTCAAAGGAAGATGAAGGGGGGAATAGAGAGGGCCAAAGCAGGCCTCTAGCGCTACCTGTTCCAACCAATGGAACGAGTGCTTCTGTGAGGGAGGATATCCTAGGGAAGGAATCTGACATTCCCTCGCCCCGGGGGAGGAAGAGGACTACCTCTGATGATCCAGAAGCCAAGTTTTCCAAACAGGAGAAGAAAACTCCACCAGAGGGTCCTGCCTCGGAGGGTGCTCTTGCCGCACAAAGTCCGTGCGGGGATCGGTCCTCTAACAAGCTGTAAGTAATCAAAAAGTACTTAATAGTGAAGATATTTTACCTTACTTCTGAGGGAAATAACCGAAGCATCTATGTTGCAGTTCGGATCTGAGCCCTTCTTAGCAGAGCTCGTCTTTGGGGGATCTTCTTCCGGAGATGATGGAGAGCAAAACACCTCCCCCGGACTCCCCGGCTCAAGAAGCAGGCGACCTTGAATTGTCATCACGGAGAGTTTCTCAGGATCCGGCAAGGCCATAAGATAATCCCATGGTCATCCGAAGCCCTCAATATCCGGCTCTTGAAGAGAGCAACCAAAAGAATCCGACGCCATCTGGTATGCGGTCGGACGCACTGAGGGATCTGCTAGGGCGAGCCACTATCTCAGAAGAGCACCGTACATTGATGGGTACGGTGATGGAAAGGATTTCATCCGCCGAAAGAGGGTTGCATGAAGCCTTTATGAGTCTACTAATGGGTTTTGAGGTACGTGAAATGATATGCATCCACACATTTTTAGGTGCGCCCTGTGTAGATAGTAGCCCCTGAGACTCTGGTTGTCGTCGAGAACGGCGGCGAACAGAGGATCGTAGTCCTAGGTAATAACCAGACTGCCATTATGCGCAAGTGTCTGAAGCTCCGGTGGCTAGCCAGACGGATGGGGTTGCCGAACTAGAACGGCGACTGGATGCGGCGGATGCCGACATCGAGCTTGTTAACAAGCGGCTTGACGAGGCACAAGGTAGGTGATATTTATAGTGAATGTCACATAGTAAGCGCAACATAATGCCAGTATCTTTAATATGTTGTGACTGCTGATGGAGTTGCCACCGTGGAGGCCCTGTGGGCGGAGCTTGCCCGAGCCAAGGAGCAAGCAAGGAGTAGTAATGCGGCTGCTTTGAAGGCGGCCGAAGATTTGAAAGCCGAGAAGGCCGCTCATAGCGAGAGCAAAGAGAAAATGACCAAAATGGCCAAGAAGTTAAAAGACACTGCCGACCGCTGCCAGTTTCTTGAAGAAGAAAACCGGGCGAAGGCTATGGACCTTGAAAAGGCCACAATGGCGACCAAGGACACCCGCTCTGCAATGAGAGCGAAGAAGGAGGAACTGTGTGAAGCCGGGGACATTGTGGCTGGGAAGCCCTTTATGTTGCAGAGGAAGTTCGGCGATCCGCGGTATGCCCCACTGGATCAGCTGTGGAGTTCGGCCTACGCATATCTGGACTTAGCGGCGAGCGCTGTCGATGCGGCCGAATACTTCCGAGATCAGACAGACCATGAAGTGGACAAGCTATTCTGGTCACAATTTAATGTTCCAGAGCGTCCGCTTCCATTGACTGATCAGCTTGCCGAATGGATTGAACTCAATAGATTGTCCGGACTTGCCATGAGGTCTGTCGTGGATCATCTGTGGCCGGAAAGGCCGAAGCCGAACAGCTATTTTAGCTTGGTGCAGTAGTTCCTTGGTGCGGTGCCATGCATCAATGCGATGAAGAGGTCAGCGTGCAAAGAAGGCTTGCGGATGGCCCTTGCCCGTGTCAAAACATACTGTGCGGAGATGGATGCCACCACTACCGCGGCGCAGGGTTCGGCCATAGGCCGAGTGGCTGCCGAGCACTATTTTGAAGAAGTTCTTGAGGGAGTTCATACGGTAGAGGCCCAGTGCTCGAAGAATGTTATGTTTGAGTGACATGTATTCCCATTGTAAAAACAACGTTGTATTGAATTTATCAAGGCTGTATTTATACTTTTGCCCGAAAGTGTTGTGATGCCTCCTGTGCGGCCGTTTATGTATATATGTATATAACCTGAAAGATTGCAGTCGTCGGCTTCAGCCCCCACGCATATAATGTGGGGGTGTTCGCAGATCCAACGTCTTGGTCCTAATAAGGAGGTGATAGCGCAACGAACTAGGCAACCGGGCTATAATGCTTTAACACTTTCACTTAGCCATAGGAGTTTGATAGTGGGGCTACTATATAGCCCCTGGTGGCTCCGCACTCGTCCGAATTCGGGGTGCGTACATACATGGCCGGGAAATGACCCTTCGTTAATGCAGAGGAATCCCGAAGATTCCAATAGATAATCGAGTGGTTGACCAGTCTCACGCTATATCATGACAGTCATTTTTCGGCTTTCTCTACTGAGGTGCTCGTCCCGATGAACCAGGGCACAATCGCAGTAGTTCTCCTGGTGCCGCCTTAGCCGATAGAGCGGAACGTAAGGCAGCAAAACACAAGAGCCGGGCAAGCCCAACATTTGACCAAAGATATGATTCGGAGCTGATGCATATAAGGCCAAACTCGCGATGCTGAACACTCCCTAAGGTATTCAGTCTTTATGGTGTAAACCGGGTGTAAACAGTACCCTTTGTAAGAAGCCCCTAGTGTCTAGGTACGTGCATTATTCTGGCGTGGACACATGCCAAGACGCCAACATCCTTCTCGGTTGTACTGAGAAGCCAAGGGATGTAAATCAACAAGAGACAATAAAAAAGGTTTACGCAGGGTCTTAATCTACAAAGAATCCTTGGAACGGGTCCCTGCTGCACGTTTGCACCTATGTCTTCGTTCTGCCGTATCCTGGACGGGTGTAGCACGATGGTCATCTGAAAAAGAGAGGAACTTAATTGAAAAGTTGCCCTGCAAAAGTTAAGTTATACTAAATAAACAATATATATTTGAAAATGAGTAAAGGTGAGCCTTATTGCCACTTTTGCGCGCGCGTTGAGCCCCTTGTATTGTAGTTGGGGTATAGCCATCAAACCTATATTAATTACATATGGCTGAGCCGGACTCGTCTAGCCGTGTCCGTGGTCTTAACGACCTGTCAAATGCTCGAGTTGGTGAGGCCGTTTGGTGTGCGGCGGCCAAGGCGGCCGCACCATCTTCGGCGCGCAAAGAGCGCTCAATATTTCCATTTACTGTAATGATGCCGCTTGGACCGGGCATCTTGAGCTTGAGGGAAGCGTAATGTGGTATCGCATTAAAGCGAGCGAAAGCTTTGCGTCCGAGTAGTGCTTGATAGCCACTTTGGAACGGAGTGACGTGGAAGGTTAGATTTTTGCCGCGGAAGTTATCGGGGAAGCCGAATATAACCTCTAGTAGCAGGGAGCCCCTGCAGTGAGCCTTTGGGCCTGGCGGTACACCTTTAAAGGTAGCATTGCTGCGGCAAGTTTTTGTTGGGTCTATCCCCATTTTGCGGACTGTGTCCTGATATATCAGATTCAAACTGCTGCCGCCGTCCATCAGGACTCGGGTGAAGTGGTATCCGTCAATTATTGGACCTAATACCAAGGCAGCCCATCCAACACACCGGATACTTGCTGAGTAATCCCGATGGTCGAAGGTGATCGGTTGGGATGACCAGTGGTGGAGCTCCGCGGTGATTGGCCCTGGGGCATGTTCCTCTAAAGGTGCCGCTTCTCTCCCTTTTATCACGTGTAACACATTGACTGTTTTGACTTCTAGTTGGAATTTCTTCTATTCCCCTGTGGTTTGCTTGCGAGGCTTGTCCTCGTCTTCACTTGGTGTATCCTGCCCCTTGTGTTCGGCGTTGAGCTTGCCGGACTGTTTGGAGACCCAACATTCTCTGTGGGTATGATTTGCAGGTTTGTCAGGGGTGCTATGGATCTGACATATTTGGTCCAAAATTTTGTTTAGGTTGGACAATTCGTCTCTGTTGCCTTTGGAGGGCGGCTTTTGCTGCCCTGCGCGAGATCTTGTAAACCCGGCGTTTACCGCCGTGCTATTCGGGCTGTCTTCTTTATTCTGGCGCTTACTATTTTTGCTGTGTCATGATTTCCCGTTTCCATCTCTAACTTCAGATGTACTTGGGTCGCTGGTGCTGCATCGGGCTAGCCAGCTGTCCTCGCCCGCGCAAAAGCGGGTCATGAGGCTTGTTAATGCTGCCATTGTTCTCGGCTTTTCTTAGCCGCGGTGTCTAGCAAGACATTCGTCTTGGACGCTGTGCATAAAAGCTGCCTAGGCTTCGGCGTCCGGATAGTCGACTATTTGGTTCTTTTTAGTAAGAAACCTGTTCCAAAGCTTTCGGGCTGACTCTCCAGGTTGTTAAGTTATATGACTCAAATCATCCGCATCCGGAGGTCGGACATAAGTCCCTTGAAAATTTGCCCGAAAAGCGTCTTCGAGCTCTTCCCAGCTTCCAATGGAGCTTTCGGGGAGGCTTTTAAGCCAGTGCCGAGCTGGCCCTTTGAGCTTGAGGGGTATGTACTTGATGGCGTGGAGATCATCTCCTCGATCCATATGGATATGGAGGATGTAGTCCTCAATCCAGACCCCATGGTCTCTTGTTCCGTCGTACGCCTCTATGTTTACGGGTTTGAATCCCTCTGGAAATTCATGATCCAGCACCTCGTCGGTGAAACATAGACGGTGGGCGGCACCCCTGTATTTGGGTGTACCGTAGTATTTGGATGTTTGTTGTGTTGCATTGTATGTTGGAGCGCGCCTGCGTGATCCATAGATGGATCTGGTTGCGCCGTCCTTTTGATGCGAGCCCTTATGCGGACCGCGTACTAGTTTATGTGCGGCGTCGATTGCTGCTTTATGTTGGCTATGAGGTCATCTATCTGACCGGATGGCCGTTTTAGTTTTTAATTGTGGGGGATCTAAGGCCTCCTCATCAAATTTAGGTAGCAACTTTCTCTTCGGATAGCTCTTGGTGTGGCGATTACTGCCGTATTTCGCTGTCGTGTTGAGTACTTCACTCCATTTGATTTTGAGTGTGTCTTGTGCAGCCTTGAGCCTTTGCATCTGTTTTTTCAGACTCCTCGCCGTGGAAACAAGCCTTTGGTGGGCATTATGTTGCTCCTGGCGCCTGTCCATTGTGATGTCGTCCGGACTGTTATCTTCGACGGGGTTGGGTTGTTCGGCTTGATTTTTCGTGTTGCCGTGGTCGGGCAATGGTTCACCCTACTCTGACGCTGGGTCTATGTGATCGTTATTTCTGCCGAGGCGGGATTTGGAGCGGCATTTACACAGTTGCTTTGACTACTGCTTGAGGGAACCACCCTTCGCTGCGTCCTTCCGTTCCTCGTCGTTATTTTCTTTGGGTGTGTCCACCATGTATACGTCATGTGATGAAGTGGGCGTCCAGTGACCTGTGGGCAGTGGTTCCTCTTCGCCTCCCGCATCATCGTCCATACCGTCGATGTCTTTGGAGTCGAAGTCGAGCATGTCGGTTAAGTCATCGACAGTGGCTACTAAGTGGGTGGTGGGTGGGCAGCGAATTTCTTCGCCATCCGCATTGCAATCCCGCCGGACGTAGTTTGGCCAGGACTCTCCTGACAAGGAGAGAGACCTTAATGAGTTTAGTATGTCGCCAAAGGGCGAGTGCTGAAAAATATCCATGCAGGTAAACTCCATGATCGGCGCCCAATCGGATTCGATGGGCGTAGGCGGTTCGGAGCCCGTGGCCCGAGAAGGATCCGACAGTTTGGCAACGTGGCTCTCGTGAAGGGTAAGGTCGATAGTCGGCTTGATCGCCGCTGAGTATACGGTCTCCGTGACGGGATCTATCCATCCATCCATGGATGGTGCAACTGGCTCCGAATTGAGGCTCGGAGCGGCTACCGGTGCGATCTCCTGAATACGGTCCGATGGTAGAGCTAAATCGTACTCATCGTGACCGCATGGCGCACAAGGCAGGGGCTCGAATCCATCGAAGATCAAGTCTCCGTGGATATCGGCCGTGTAGTTTAAGCTTCCAAACCTGACCTGGTGGCCAGGGGCGTAACTTTCCATCTGCTCCAGATGGCCAAGCGAGTTGGCACGTAGTGCGAAGCCGCCGAACACAAAGATTTATCTGGGGAGAAAGGTCTCACCCTGGACTGCATCGCTATCGATGATTGTAGGAGCCATCAAGCCTAACGGTGATGACACAGAGTGAGGGAGTCCTGGATTAGGGGGTGTTCGGATACCCGGACTATACCTTCAGCCGAACTCCTGGACTATGAAGATAGAAGATTAAAGACTTCGTCCCGTGTCCGGAAGGGACTTTCCTTGGCGTGGAAGGCAAGCTTGGCGATACGGATATGTAGATATCCTACCATTGTAACCGACATTGTGTAACCCTAACCCTCTCCGGTGTCTATATAAACCAGAGGGTTTTAGTCCGTAGGAGAACATACACAACAACAATCATACCATAGGCTAGCTTCTAGGGTTTAGCCTCTCCGATCTCATGGTAGATCTACTCTTGTACTACCCATATCATCAATATTAATCAAGCAGGATGTAGGGTTTTACCTCCATCGAGAGGGCCTGAACCTGGGTAAAACTTCGTGTCCCTTGCCTCCTGTTACCATCCGGCCTAGATGCACAGTTCGGGACCCCCTACCCGAGATCCGCCGGTTTTGACACTGAAATTGGTGCTTTCATTGAGAGTTCCTCTATGTCATCGCCGTCAGGCTCGATGGCTCCTACGATCATTAATAGCGATACGGTCCATGGTGAGACCTTCCTCCCCGAAAAGATCTTGGTTTTCGGCGGCTTCGCACTGCCGGCCAATTCACTTGGCCATCTGGAGCAAATGAAAGCTACGCCCCTGGCCGTCAGGTCAGATTTGGAAGTTTAAACTACATGGCTGACATCCGCGGGGACTTGATCTTCGACGGATTCGAGCCACTGCCGAGCGCGCCACATTGTCCTGACAAGCATGATCTAGCTCTGCCGCCGAACAGTGCCCTGGAGGCCGCACCCGCATTAGCTTCGACCCTTAATTCGGAGCCAACTGCGCCGATCGAGGATGGGCGGTTGGACGCCACCTTGGGGGCTGTGATCCCAACGGCGATTGAGCCGAACACCAGCCCCGCACTCTGCGAAACTCGTGACTCCAAGGAGCCGGACTCCGAACCCTCCGCCCCCTGCTGATTGAATCCGATTGGGCACCGATCATGGAGTTTACTATTGCGGACATCTTTCAGCACTCGCCTTTCAGCGATATTCTGAAGACACTGAAGTCTCTCTCTTTATCAGGAGAGCCCTGGACGGACTACGGTCAGCAAGGTTGGGGTATGGATGATGAAGAAATTCAAAGCCCACCCACCACCCACTTTGTAGCCACTGTCGATGACTTAACCGACATGCTCGACTTCGACTCTGAAGACATCGACAGTATGGACGCCGATGAAGGAGATGATGATGAACCAGCGCCTACCAGACCCTGGAAAGCCACCTCGTCATATGACATTTACATGGTGGACACCCCAAAACAAGGAGATGGCGATGGAACAGTGGAGGATGACCCCTCCAAGAAACAGCCTAAGCGCGGCGTCAGCGGCGCCGCTCAAAATCCCGCCAAAACAAATACGGTGATTCCAGCACGGGAGATAATAATACTCCGGAAAGTGCCGAAGAAAATCCCCTCCAGCAAGATTTAGCATAGGAGGATGGAGAAACCAGCCCTCATAAGAGAGCGGCAAACAGAGAGGTCGAGGACGATAATTATATGCCTCCCTCCGAAGACGAGGCAAGCCTCAACAACGACGAATTTGTCGTGCCAGAGGATCCCGTCGAGCAAGAGCGTTTTCAACGCAGGATTATGGCCACGGTAAGAAGCCTCAAGAAAAAACAACAACAGCTTAGAGCTGATCAAGATTTGCTAGTCGACAGATGGACTGAAGTCCTTGCGGCCGAAGAGCATAAACTCGAACGCCCCTCCAAGAGCTACCCAAAACGCAGGTCGCTACCCCAATTAGAGGAGGAAGCACTTGATGCGGCCGACCGGCCACCTCGTGGCCGCGATAGAGAGGCCTCTCGGCCCTCCACTCAAGCCGCACCCCTTACCAAGGCACGGGAATATTCGCCGGACTTACGAGATATGTTGGAGGACAAGGCAATGCAAACAAGATCGATCTACGGATCGCGGGGGCGCCCCACGGCGCGAGACGGTAACCGTCACGCCGGCCACAAATTCGGCAGGGCCGAACACAGTAGACAAAGCTCATTGGAGCTACGTCATGATATAGCCCAGTACAGAGGCGCCGCACACCCTGTATGCTTCACAGATGAAATAATGGATCATCAAATCCCCGAGGGTTTCAAACCCGTAAACATCGAATCATATGATGGCACAACAGATCCTGCGGTATGGATCGAGAATTATCTCCTTCATATCCACATGGCCCACGGCGACGATTTCCACGCCATCAAATACCTCCCACTCAAGCTTAAAGGACCAGCTCGGCATTGGCTTAACAGCTTGCCAACAGGATCAATCAGTTGTTGGGAGGACCTGGAAGCCGCATTCCTCGACAATTTCCAGGGCACTTATGTGCGACCCCCAGATGCCGATGACCTAAGTCACGTAATTCAGCAGCTAGAGGAATCGGCCAGGCAATTCTGGACACGGTTCCTAACAAAGAAAAATCAAATAGTCGACTGTCCGGACGCTGAGGCCCTAGCAGCCTTCAAGCACAATATCCGTGACGAGTGGCTGTCCCGGCACCTTGGACAGAAAAAGCCGAAATCTATGGCAGCACTCGCGACACTCATGACCCGCTTTTGCGCGGGAGAAGACAGCTGGCTTGCTCGTAGCAACAATATGACCAAGAACCCTGGTAATTCGGACACCAGGGACAGTAGTGGCAGGTTGCGTCACAACAAGAAGAAGCGCCGCATTAACGGTGACAATGCTGAGGATACGGCAGTTAATGCCGGATTCAGAGGCTATAAATCCGGTCAGCGGAAAAAGCCATTCCAAAGGAATCCTAGGGGCCCGTCCAGTTTGGACCGAATACTCGACCGCTTGTGCCAGATACATGGCACCCCCGAAAAGCCGGCCAATCACACCAACAGGGATTGTTGGGTGTTCAAGCAGGCAGGCAAGTTAAACGCCAAAAATGAAGACAAGGGACTGCATAGCGATGACGACGAGGAGCCCCGGCCGCCGAACAACAGTGGACAGAAGGGTTTTCCCCCACAAGTGCGGACGGTGAACATGATATACGCAACCCACGTCCCCAAAAGGGAGCGGAAGCGCGCGTTAAGGGACGTATATGCGGTAGAGCCAGTCGCCCCAAAGTTCAACCCATGGTCCTCCTGCCCGATCACCTTTGATCGAAGGGACCATCCCACTAGCATCCATCATGGCAGATTCGCCGCATTGGTTCTAGACCCAATTATTGACAGATTTCATCTCACTAGAGTCCTTATGGACGGCGACAGTAGCCTGAACCTGCTTTACCAAGATACAGTGCGGAAAATGGGCATAGATCCCTCGAGGATTTAGCCCACCAAAACGACCTTTAAAGGCGTAATACCAGGTGTAGAGGCCAACTATACAGGCTCAGTCACACTTGAAGTGGTCTTCGGATCTCCGGATAATTTCCGAAGCGAGGAGTTAATCTTCGACATAGTCCCGTTCCGCAGTGGTCATCACACACTGCTCGAGCGAACCGCATTCGCCAAGTTCAATGCGGTACCACACTACGCATACCTTAAGCTCAAGATGCCAGGACCTCGAGGAGTAATTACGGTCAATGGAAACACCGAACGCTCCCTCCGAACAGAGGAGCACATGGCGGCCCTTGCAGCGGAAGTACAAAGCAGCCTCTCCAGGCAGTTCTCCAGTCCGGCCACTAAACGGCTGGACACCGTCAAGCGCGCCCGGAGTAACCTACAACAAGACCGCCTGGCATGATCCGAGCAGGCGTAGCAATGCGGCCCCAACCCCAACCCTCGCAAAAAGGTGATGCCAGTACTTCGCGTACATAACTACGCTCTAGAGATACCATGGGTACAGGGGGAGGGGCACCATCATGGCACGCCCAAAACACGACTTAAACCATACCAGGGGCTGCCAATTTTTTCATTTTCTCTTACTTTCAGGACTCCATCCTTCGGAAGGCCTGTTCGGCAGTTCAATTGCCGCACAAACGATGCACGAACCAGGGAAGCAGACAAGCCACGCCGCATTACGGAACTCCCAGGTGGTCTCTATCACGAGGAGTATACCTGTTCCGCATACTATTCCGTAGCTTGCCCCTGGAACGGACATGTTAACTAGTCCAACCTTTCACTTATCGCATTATTTGTATCGTTCTGCTTTGATCGCAACCCTTTTTAATAAACAATGCATAGCTTTCGTCTATTTTTGCATTATCTTTTTTCTTTATATATGTTCCTTAACGACATGTTGCACCCGTACACGTTGGTACGGCCAAAATACGCCAGGGGCTTTAGTACCCCACAATATGGTGTGAGAAGTCCGAACACTTTAACAAGTGCGGCACCCCGAACTTATAGCATTATATGCATCGGCTCCGAATCATGTCTTGGGTCAATAGTTGGGTTTGCCCGGCTCCTATGTTTTGGTGCCTTACGTTCCGCTATATCGGCTAAGGTAGCACTAGGAGAACCACTACGATTGTGCCCCAGTTGAGCTGGGTCGAGCACCTCAGTGGAGAAAGCTAAAACTGACTGTCATGATGAAGCGAGAGCTGGTTCCTATTCGAGAGGTTTTTCGAGTCCCTAAAGACTTATGCCGCTTAGGGCGAGGAGCCAGCTCTGTCCGGCCAAGGCGTGGATAGCGCCCCGAACTCGGTCTTCCAAATACCAGGGGCTTCGCCGAAATTTGAAATTATAGAATTCTATGGCTAAGTGAGAGTGTTCACGCATTATAGTCCGATTGCCTTGTTCGTTGGGCTGAGCGCCTCCCTCGAAGGACCCAAACATGGGAAAAAGAGCGCTCAGGTTTATCCCCGAACACCCCAGCAC
Organism: Triticum aestivum; assembly: GCF_018294505.1. Taxonomy (NCBI): domain Eukaryota; kingdom Viridiplantae; phylum Streptophyta; class Magnoliopsida; order Poales; family Poaceae; genus Triticum; species Triticum aestivum. The sequence continues at coordinate 175,398,641 of NC_057794.1, read as the reverse complement.
TAGCAGCATGGGGGCAGAAGCCGATGACTTGCCATCTCTCAGAATTGATAAACAGCCGCACAGAAGGTAATATTTTAAATTCCAACAGCATTGCTTAGCGCACATGAACAAGTTTTCAACGCACAGGACAAAACGAGCAAGTTTCACTCAAAAATTACATCCCTAGAACATTCATCCGCCACAAGGCAGGCACCCTTCAGAACATTCTTATAGTAATTCTCGGGCTTGCGATGCTCTTTCCCCGGCGGTGGCTCGTCCTTCACAAGCTTCTTAGCATCCAGCTTGCCCCAGTGCACCTTAGCACGGGCAAGGGCCCTACGGGCACCTTCAATGCAGATGGAGCGCTTGATGACTTTGAGCCTTGGACAGGCCTCCACCAGCAGCCGCACCAGCCCGAAATAGCTCCCAGGCAGAGCCCCTCCAGGCCACAGCCAAACAATGAGGCCCTTCATAGCCTGTTCGGCCGCCTTGTGGAGCTCGACCAATTGCTTCAGCTGGTCGCTCAGGGGCATGGGGTGTCCGGCCTCAGCATACTGAGACCAGAACACCTTCTCTGTCGAGCTGCCCTCCTCGGCTCGATAGAATGCGGCGGCATCGGACACACTCTGGGGAAGATCTACGAACGCTCCTGAAGAGCTCCGGATTCGGGTAAGTAACAAGTAACACACGTTTATGTCTTTGCTTTGCATAAAGAATGCCTTACCCACCGCTATCTTCTTCACCTCATCCAACTCCTGGAGGGTCTTCTAGGATTCGGCCTTGGCAGACATGGCATTTTCAATTGCCACCGCGAGCTCGGACGCTCGCGTCTTTGAATCAAGCTCCAAGCTCTCATGTTTTTCAATGAGAGCCTGGAGCTCTTGCCGTACCTTGCCAACCTCGGCCTCATACTTCTCCCGCTCGATGCGCTCTGTGGCCGCCTTCTTCTCGACCTCGACCAGCGCTTGCTTAAGGGTCGCCACCTCAGACATGGCCCCTACAATAGCCACGATAATCCTGTCATTCTTTGCAATTGCATCTTTTTATCCTCTATTCAGCCTTTCTACTCAAACGCTGAACAGAGCATCAGGGGCTACTATCTATGCGGTAATATTTTCTTATATTTTTATTCCTTACCTCAAAGCCTGTTAGGAGGCTGGCGCAAGCTTCAGTCAGTCTGTTTTTGGCGGACTGAACTTTCTCGATCACCGCACTCATGATAGTACGGTGCTCTTCATCGACGGAAGCGCCGCGAAGCACTTCCAGCAAGTTGTTCGGTGCCTCTGGATAGACAGAGGACTCCGGCACGGGCGGCTTGCCCCCCTTAATGGGGGGTCGCCCGCCGGAGTCCGAAACCACCGAAGATTCTGGTGCAGTGTTCGGCTAGGGGCCGAACCTGGAGCCCATGGGAATCCGGCTCCCTTTGCACCCAGGGTCCGGAAGGTCGCCTCGAGGTGCCCCCAGGACTGCCTCCCCTTGTCCTGGTGCCTGTTGAGACAACACCTCGATGTTGTCCACAAGGCAAGGGGTGGAGGCGGTCGGAAGAGAACCGTTGTTTATATCTGACGAGTCCAACGAACCGCTCGACGAAGATACGTCGAGATGAGCTCGGGACGGACTGCATAATCATGTTCGGCATGAGGAGAAGCAGTGCAGTAAAACATACCATGAATTACTATGGTGTCCGGATACTTACGACTTCGCTAGGGGCTTGACCCTGGGTAGCCACTCGTCGCCGTTGTAGGCGGCCGTCGTGGAGCAGTCCGGAGGGAGGGTCCTGCCCTTCTTGGACCCTTCGGCCTCCTCGGTTGGGTTGGCCTTCCTTTTCTTGTCTCCCCCGGCTGGGGGGGAACTTTCCTCTTCCTCCTCCTCGTTTTCGTGGGAGGAGGGTGCGTCGGAGTTATCGGACGATGAGTCCGATACAACCTTGTGCTGGAGACCCTTTTGAGTCCCCGCGGCCTTCTTCTTGGCCTTCTTCACCGGCACCTCGTAAGGTGCCGGAACCAACATCTCTGTCAGGAGAGCATCTGCAGGATCTTCCGGCAGGGGGGTGGGGCAATCGATCTGCTCTGTTGTCTTCACCCATCCTGTAAAAGGCATGCAAGGCCTAGATCCCACACATGATTAATCTGGGGCAAATGGATACCCTATGAAATATAAAAACTTACTGGATTGACGCGGCGCTTTGCGCTGAGTCCGCGGTCCTCGGTGAGGGAAGGAGGTACCTCGGCGCCCTTGAACATCACCCTCCAGACGTCCTCGTGCATCGTGCCATAGAGCTCTTTGCAGCATCTGGTGCTTGGCCGGGTTGAACTCCCACAAGTTGAATACCCGTTGTTGACACGGGAGAATCCGGCGGAAGAGCATGACCTGGACCACATTGACGAGCTTGATTTTCTTGCCCATCATGTTCTTGATGCAGGTCTGGAGTCCGGTCAGCTCTACCGATGAACTCCAGGACAGGCCCTTCTCTTTCCAGGAGGTAAGCCGTGTGGGGATTCCGGATCAGAATTTGGGGGTGCCGCCCAGTTGGTGTCACGCGGCTCGGTGATGTAGAACCACCACGATGGCCACCCCTTTATGGTCTCCACACAGGAGCCTTCAAGCCAGGTGACATCAGGCATCTTGCCCACCATGGCGCCTCCGCACTCCGCTTGCTGGCCGACCACCACCTTTGGTTTGACATTGAAGGTCCTCAGCCACAGGCCGAAATGAGGCTTGATGAGGAGGAAGGCCTCGCACACGACGATAAACGCCGAGATATTGAGGATGAAATTGGGGGCCAGATCATGAAAATCCAACCCGTAGTAGAACATGAGCCCGCGGACAAACGGGTGGAGAGGAAATCCCAGTCTGCGGACAAAGTGAGTAAGAAAAACTACCCTCTCATGGGGTTCGGGCGTTGGGATGATCCGCCCTGCATCTGGCAGCCAGTGCGCGATATCCGCCGCTAGATATCCGGCTTCCCGCAACTTTATGATGTTCTCCTCTGTGACGGAGGAGACCATCCACTTGCCTCCTACTCCGGACATGCTTGGAGTGGTTTGAGAAGAAGAACGCGAGCTTGGGCGCTAGAGCTCGAGAGTGCATAAGAATGGATAAGCGAGGAGGTAGAAGGCGTGGGTAAAAGGGGGTAAATCCTTGTCCCTTTATAAGGGCGAAAGAGGCGATGCGTCTCCCCACTTGCCTGGTAAAACCGCTTATTCCCTAGGCGCCGTAATTGATGGCGCGGTTCGGTTACCCACGTCCGTATTGATGAGAATCCCGTAATAAGGGGGACACGATCTTTGCTTTGACAAGACGTGTCAAGAAAACCGCCCCATGTTATGTGCGGTGCTGGTTGAGAAAACGGTTCGAAAAATGACCGAGCCATGACATGACGTCGTGTTGTCAGAATGCGTCAGCAGATTAGATTTGTGGAAATATTATTCTCTCTGCGGTAGTATGTGGAACTTGTTTTGCAGAGCCGGACACTATTCTGGTGTTCAAAATCTTCTATGGAGTATTCGGAGGAGGAACCCGCCTTGCAATGCCAAAGACAATGCTGCGCGCGGACTCATCGTCATTGAAGCCTGGTTCAGGGGCTACTGAGGGAGTCCTGGATTAGGGGGGTCTCCGGACAGTCGGACTATATCCTTTGGCCGAACTGTTGGACTATGAAGATACAAGATTGAAGACTTCGTCCCATGTCCGGATGTGACTTTCCTTGGCGTGGAAGGCAAGCTAGGCAATACGGATGTGTAGATCTCCTCCCATGTAACCGACTCTGTGTAACCCTAGCCCCCTCCGGTGTCTATATAAACCGGAGGGTTTAGTCTGTAGGACAACATACAATCATACCATAGGCTAGCTTCTAGGGTTTAGCCTCTATGATCTTGTGGTAGATCAACTCTTGTAATACTCATATCATCAAGAACAATCAAACAGGACGTAGGGTATTACCTCCTTCAAGAGGGCCCGAACTTGGGTAAAAATCTTGTCCCCCGCCTCCTGTTACCATCCGCCTTAGACGCATAGTTTGGGACCCCCTACCCAAGATCCGCCGGTTTTGACACTGACAATATTCCTCGGGCTGTTTTGATGAGGTGGGGGATGGGTGTAGCTGGTTTGAAGATAACATGTTTTTAAAAAATTGGAGCTGTTTTTTTTTTACATTTTGTAGCGTGGCACGGCATCCAGTGCACCTAAGCATCTGAGAAAAAATTGAGTTTGGCTCGGTGGCACACCCTGTGGCAAGATGCCCGTGTGGGCTTCTTCTATAACTAGCAAGATGCCCGTGCATTGCAGGGAACATCAAGATGCATTTTTTACAAAACACCTGTTGTGATTGACCCTTGTAGGAGTAATCCCATGTGTAAAAACTAATGATATCTCGAGAATTTTATCGAAAAAATGGTATCTTTGCAACAAGTTTTCTCTACTACTGCTCCTTGCAGTGAGTGGTATGCAATGCATGTGTCAACAGACATGATAACGTGTCCATGGAAGTTGAACCACGGTGACCATCATGTTTCTTGTTTCTACCACTGCCACACCCACAAGCGATTCCCACGATGCTGCTCCAACCCACGGCAGCACATCCCCCAACGTGCGCGTCATCCCTTTCGGCCCCACCGCTCCTCTGCCTTTGTGTGCATGACATGTGGTCGAGCTAAACTGCGGCGACCATCAACTTTCTACCACAGCCACACCTGATTGGACGTGGTTTGCGTGCTCCACTCCTGTGCTTTGATCCGTACTCCCGCACCGTCGAATTTTCATCCAACGGTTGTGACACATTTCATCCCGGGCATCAATCCTCAGCTGGAGTACTTCTGTACTACATGTAGTACCCGCTGGTGTGGCCATCTACGCCTCGTAACACCCCGATACCTAGTTGTGGCACCCTCGCCACAACCACGCCACGGCCATGCCACCACTGGCCGGTTCATCTCAAACGAGTGAGTCAGAACCACACCACCACCATGAGAATGACATGTGGGCCAGCCACATTTATGGTACACATGTCATTGACTCATAGGCCGGTGCACTAAGCCACTAAAGCTCAGTCCCGTGGGCCCCGAGAGGGAAATGCAACTTGTGCGGTAGGCCTTGTGGTGCCCCCGCAGTATGAGCTCGTGCCAAACCCAGAATTTGTTTCTTACTACTATCAATGTGCCGGCCCATGGATTGCAATGGATCCAAAGTATATATATAGTGGAGTGCACTCTAAACACATTATGTATTTATTTTTCTCTAACCTTTCGTAGCCATGCAACCAAGCCACATAAGCTTCATGGGTGCCCCCCACATCATATTATTCATACTACATTGTCTGAAAAAAGATAAATCACCCAAAACAAGATCTTCCCGTCTTTTGTTCCTATGATGTTGTGCCGTGCACGTACCTAGATGTATAATGGTAGTACTAGTTGTAGTACAAACTTCGTACTAGTAGGAGTAGTAGTACGGAATGCTCATACTCTATCAACGAGCCCCATATGACACCAAATTTCTTGGCTTCCGTGCTATAGATAGATCTTCCCCTTGTTTCTGTTTTCCAACCCGGCGGCGGGTGGGGTGCGGTTTGCCAATAGTCGGTTCACTCATTGGCGGTCCACATGAAAGTGAAAATGCTAGGCAACACGCCTTCCCTAGCTATGTGGCATGCCGGACGGGCCGTGGAGTACTCTCGATTCCTGGGTGTGTGGAGGTGCGACATGAACGCGGTAGGCCTTTTCCTTTTACTAGCAATGTGCCCATGCGTTGAGACGAATTCAAAGTAGTAGAATAGTAGTACTTGTTCACAAACTTGAAAGAAATCGCTCTTGTTTTGATATACACATATACCACTAAAAATATATTACTTTTCACTTGAAATATATTTCTCAGGCTATTTTGATGAGGTGAGGGGGGGATCTGGTTGCTTTCAAGAAAATATGGGTTTTTCTGCAAATTGAAGCAAAGAAGTGGGCTATTGTTGCAAAAATGCCACAACTTACCTCACAGCCGTTAGATGCAGATCTAATGGTCAAAAATGACTGATGGCAGACACACCACCATCACCAACTGAGTCTTTTATAGGAGTAGGATTAGAGAAACATGTATAAATTGTAACATTTGGTTATGCTCCTTGGCATGATCGATAGATAGAAATAACGATTGGAAACGCTAGGGCGGGGCTATTTCCGCCAGATAAGCATGGTACGTAGTATCTAGGTTGGCGCATCATCTGTTTGGTCACATGTCGTCCGACATGTTCTAGTGTTTCTACCAAGATGCCCATGCGTTGCACGACGTTGATGGAAAAGGTAAGGTAAGCCCAACTTATAAATTGATGGATGGAGTACTAGTTACAATTATGCATAAAATTAAGCAAAGGGATCACACATGTCGGTATTGACTGGAACGAGAATGCAATAGCACAATAAGAATTAAGGCCATGATGATGCGATCGCATTGGTGGTTACAGGAGGCAAGAAGAAAGATGCATCCATCAACATACGACCTCCTCCTCCTCAACTTAGTGCGGCGGGCCACCGACTGGCGGCTAAGGAGCGGTGGCTTTTGTGGCGAGGTCAAGGTGCTTCTCAACAAAGGCATCCAAGGCTTCCATCCGGTTGAGGAAGGCCAACGTCGTAGTGTCCTCACTGGCCTTGTACATACCTATGTACACTATTTGCTCGTACACGTGGATGTGTAGGTTGACGAATTCTTGCAGGGTGAGGCACCTCACGGCGAGTGAGGGAGTCCTGGACTAAGGGGTTCTTGGGCGTCCGGCCTGTTAGCCATGGGCCGGACTAATGGTCTGTGAAGAACACAAAGACCGAAGAATGCACCCGTGTCCGGATGGGACTCTTCTTGGCGTGGAAGGCAAGCTTGGCAACCAAATATGTAGATTCCTTTCTTTGTAACTGACCTTGTGTAACCCTAGATCCTCCCGGTGTCTATATAGACCGGAGGACATAGTCCGGAGGAGGGACACATTCTTTATCATAGTCATACAGGATAGATCTCTAGGGTTTACCATTATGATCTCGTGGTAGATCAACTCTTGTAATACTAATATTCATCAATTTCAATCAAGAAGGACGTAGGGTGTTACCTCCATAGAGAGGGCCCGAACCCGGGTAAACATCGTGTTCCCTGTGTCCTGTTACCATCGATCAAAGACGCACAGTTCAGGACCCCCTACCCGAGATCCGCCGGTATTGGCACCGACATTGGTGCTTTCGTTGAGAGTTCCACTGTGCCGGCCCCAAAAGATTTGATGGCCCCTTCAATCGTCAACAACGATGCTCTCCAAGGTGAGTTCGTTGACGCCGAACTTGATCATTTATCGATCTTCAAATTCAGCACCGCAGACATCTTCCAGCACTCGCCTTTGGGCGACGTGCTAAACTCATTAAAGAACCTGTCCTTGGCGGGGGACTCACAGCCGAACTATATCCAATTCGAACTAGAAGCTGATGACAGGGAATTTCGCTCCCCACCCTCCACCCACTTTATAGCCACTATCGAAGACTTAACTGACATGCTCAATTACGGCTCCGATGACATTGACGGTATGGACAACGATGCTGGAGAAGTAGAGGCCCAGGACCCGCTATTCACTGAATGTTGGACGGACACTTCCTCGTACAATATGTACATGGTGGATGCACCAAAGGAGAATAGCGGCGATGACAAAGAAGATCCAATTGAGGATAAACCTCCTGAGATACAGTCGAAACGCCGGTGTCGGCGGCGCCGCTCTAAGTCACGCCGTAGTAAAGATAGCAACACCAGCACATGAGAAGATAACACTCTGGATGGTGCCAAAGACAACGAAGACCCCGTTGATGCAGCTACCGAACAGGACGAACAGGAAGATGGGCAGGATAGCCCTGGTAAACAGGCCACACACGAGGACTCGGAGGACAACAATTATCTTCTGCTCTCCGAGGATGAGGCGAGCCTCGGCACCGAGGATTTCATCGTCTCTGAGGAACCTCTTAAATAGGAGCGCTTCAAGTGCCAGCTAGTAGCCACCGCAAGGAGCCTGAAAAAGAAGCAACAACAGCTTCAAGCTGACCAAGATCTTCTCGTCGACAGGTGGCCTGTCATTCTGGCAGCCGAAGAATACGGCCTCAGACGCCCAGCCAAGAGTTACCCAAAGCGAAGGTTGCTACCTCAGTTTGATGAAGAAGCTCCGGAGCCCATACTTCCCTCGCGTAATGCAGCCGACCGAACACTACGTGGTCGGGACAGTGCGGCGGACCGACCACCTCATTGCCAGGATAGAGCGGCAACTCAAGCCGAATAGCAGCCCGCCCCGCCGCCACGAAAAAACAGAGACAAAACAGTTCGGGGTCATACACACGACCTTCGGCAGACCCTGGATAGTAGAGCAGGATATACCCGATCGATTTACGGATCGCGAGGACATTCCTCGACACGTGATGATGGCTACCTATTCGGACGTGACAAACCTAGTCACACGCGAGCCGACAACTGCAGACGGACTCCATCGGAGCTACGTCGCGATGCGGCCCGATATAGAGGCGCCACACACCCTCTTTGCTTCACCGATGAAGTAATGGATCACGAATTCCCCGATGGGTTCAAACCCGTTAACATTGAATCATACAATGGAACAACCGACCCCGCGGTATGCATAGAGGATTTTATTCTCCATATCCACATGGCCCGCGGAGATGACCTCCATGCTATCAAATACCTACCACTAAAGCTCAAAGGGTCAGCTCGGCACTAGTTAAATAGCCTGCCTGAAAACTCTATCGGCAGATGGGAAGACTTGGAAGAAGCCTTCCTCGACAACTTCCAAGGTACATATGTCCGGCCACCAGACGCCGATGACTGAAGCCACATAATCCAACAACCTAGAGAGTCAGCCAAGAAATTCTGGACTAGGTTCCTAACCAAAAAGAACCAGATCGTCGACTGTCTGGATGCCGAAGCTCTAGCGTCCATTAAACACAGTATCCGCGACGAATGGATCGCCCGCCACCTCGGCCAAGAAAATCAGAAATCTATGGCAGCCCTCACGGCACTTATGATCCGCTTTTGTGCGGGTGAGGATACCTGGCTGGCTCGTAGTAAAAATACGGCCAACGACGCAGGCCCTTCCAAGGCCAAAACAGCAACAGCAAGCTCCAATGCAGCAGACACAAACGCCGAAGCAATGTCGATAACACCGATGACACTACTGTCAACGCCGGATTCAGCGGCTCCAAGTCCGGTCAGCGGAAAAAGCCGTATAAGAGAAACAATCAGGGACCGTCCAATCTGGACTGCATACTCGACCGACCATGCCAAATCCATGGCACCCCAGACAAACCAGCCAACCATACCAACAGAGATTGCTGGGTTTTTAAGCAAGCCGGCAAGTTAAATGCCGAGAACAAGGAAAAGGGATCGCAAAGCAAGGACGATGACAAGGAGCCCCTCCAGCCAAACACAGGGGGACAGACGAAGTTTCCCCCTCAGTTCAAAACGGTGAACATGATATATGCTACACACATCCCCAAGAGGGAGCGCAAACGCGCACTCAGGGACGTCTATGTGATAGAGCCAGTAGCCCCAAAATTCAATCCATGGTGATCGTGTCCGATCACTTTTGATCGTCGGGATCATCCGACCAGTATCCAGCATGGTGGATCAGCCGTGCTAGTCCTAGACCCAATCATTGATGGATTCCACCTGACGCCAGTCCTCATGGACGGTGGCAGCAGCCTCAATCTGCTCTATCAGGATACAGTGTGCAGAATGGGCATTAACCCATCACGGATCAAGCCCACAAGGACTACCTTTAAAGGAGCCATAGCAGGCGTAGAGGCCTGCTGTACGGGCTCAATCACACTAGAGGTTTTCTTTGGATCTTCGAACAACTTCCGAAGCGAGGAGTTAATCTTCAATATCGTCCCCTTTCGCAGCGTCTATCATGCACTGCTTGGACGAACCGCATTTGCTCGATTCAATTAGGTACCTCACTACGCTTATCTCAAGCTCAAGATTCCCGGACCACGTGGCGTCATAACAGTCAATGGAAATACGAAACGCTCCCTCCGTACCGAGGAGCATACCAGGGCCTTAGCAGCAGAAGTCTAGCGTGACCTTTTCCAGCAGAACCTTAATTCGACGGCCGAGCTCCCGGACACCATTAAGAGAGTCCGGACTATTCTGCAGTAGGACAGCCCAGCTCATCAAGAGCTTAACTAGCAATTTGGCCTCCGTCCCAGTCCCAATCAAATGGCGGCATTCGTACCGCGCGTACATAACTACGCACTCAAAATTCCATGGGCATCGATGGAGGCATAGCTAGCCTGTGATCCACGGTGCGGCTCGACCGACCCTGGATCCGCACACCTTCACCTTTTCTTTTTCATTTCGGGTTTTTCTCTTCTCGAGGCTTTTTCTAGTAACCTAATCATCGGACCGATCACGGGACGGACACACCAAGGAGGCAAGGAGCTTCGACGTACAAGGGAATCCCCAGGTGGTCTCTGCTAACGATTGATATACCTGTTTTACATACCCGCACGTAGCTCCCTCTTGGTCATGGCATGTTAAATAGCCTTACTTGCTCATCGCATTGCTTGCACAAGTATGCGTCGATGTATTAATCAAATTACAATGAAAAATATTTGGCAGCGTCAGCTTATTACTTGATTGTTTCCTTGCCTTTGCATTTATTACTCATCGCACCCGTACACTCTGGTACATATTACTTTGCTAGGGGCTTCATCACGCCCTGCAATACGGAAACAAAGTCCGAACACTTTTTATAGTACAGTTCGGCACCCCGAACTTATAGTATTTTATGCATCGGCTTCGAATCATGTCTTTGGTCAATAGTTGGGTTGCACGGATCCTATGCTTACTACCTTACGTTCCGCTATATCGGCTAGGGTAGTAAAGGGAGAACTACTACGATTGTGTCCCGGTTCTTCCGAACGAGCACCTCAGTAGAGAAAGCCGAAAACTGACTGTCATGATGCAGCGAGAGCTGGTCAGCTGTTCGAGAGGTTTCAAATCCTTAGAGATTTTTTCAGCTTTATGCGAGGAGTCGGTTTTTATCCGATCAAGTGTATAGAGCCCCTAGTTCGGCCTTCCGACTACCAGGGGCTTCACCAAAATTCTCATTGTCAAACTCCTATGGCTAAGTGAGGGTGATAAAGGTCGTATAGTCTGTTTGCCTTGTTCATTGTACTAAACACCTCCTTTAAGGACCAGAATGTGGAGTAAAGAGTGTTTAGATTTATCCCGAACACCCCCATACTATCTACGTGGGGGCAGAAGCTGATGAGTGGCCAACCCTCAGATTTCATAAACGGCCGCACAAGAGGTAAAATTTTAAAAGTCGCAAGCATTATATTATATAACAACATTGTTTCATATTACAGGACAGGATAATACGACTATTTTCATGGGAATATAACATCCTTCGCACATTGCTCCGCCACAATGTGGGATCCCTCCAGGACACTACCAAAATATAGCTCGGGTCGGCGGTGCTCCTTTCCCTCAGGCAGCCCCTCGGTCATCCGCTTCTTGGCATCCATCTTTGCCCAATGCATCTTGACACGGGTAAAGGCCATCCGTGCACCTTCAATGCAGACCAACCGCTTCACAACTTCAAGCCGTGGGCAGGCACTCACAAGGCGCTTCACAATTCCGAAGTAGCTGCGGGGCATGGGCTCGGCAGGCCACAGACGGACTATTAGGTCCTTCATGGCTAGCTCGGCCGCCTTGTGCAGCTCGACTAGCGGTTTCAGCTAGTCGCTGAAGGGCACCGGATGTTCTGGTCCAAGGAATGGAGACCAGAACAGCTTTTCTATAGAACTCCCTTCTTCGGCTCGATAGAACTCGGCAGCATCTGATATGTTGTGTGGCAAATCCGTAAACGCCCCTGGAGAGCTCCAAATTCGGGTAAGTAAAAGGAACGTTTCCTTCTCAGACCTCCTTTGCATAATGTAAGCCTTACTCGTCGCGATCTTCTTGGCCGCCTGGATTTCCTGGAGGGCGCTCTGGGCTTTGGCCCAGGCATCTTGTGTGTTCTGGCAGGCCTTCGCAAGTTTGGACCCTTGTGTCTTAACATCACGCTCCAAGGACTCATACTTCTTGACGGCGTCCTGGAGCTCTTGCCAGACCTTGCTGATCCGGGCCTCGTGCTTCTTGCACGCGGCGCATTCCTCGTCCTCGGCCAACGCCTTTTTGGGGGCCGCCACCTCGGTCGTGGCCCCTAATAAGGTTCATGACACTTTAGTCAGCACGAATCATTCATCCTTCCCAAATATACACGCAGGTTACTTCATACCTTGGCTGTCCTCCAGCTGCTTCTTCATGAGGCCGAGCTCTTCCTCGGCCCGCTCGAGGTTCCACTTTAATCCAGAGACCTCCGCAGTATGAGCGGCAACAGCTAGCAGTGATGCCTACTTATTCACATAGACATCTTATGATAGACTCCTGTGAAAATTATTTTTGATCCTCTGTTCGGCTCTTTCTTTCCGAACATCGAACAAAGCATCAGGAGCTACTGTCTACACTATGATATTCTTTCTATAGTTACATTGCTTACCACAAAGCCTGTTAGAAGGCTAGCGCAGGCTTCGGTCAGTCTGTTTTCAGCGGACCAAACCTTCTCGATCACCGTACCCATAAGGATATGGTGTTCATCCACAATGGAAATGCCTCATAGTGCTTCCAGCAGATTATCCGGTGCCTCTGATTGGACAGTGATCACCGGTGGAATAGGCACGCCTCCTCCTTTCAGGGAAGGATGCTCGCTTGACTCCGGAGCCGTGTAGATCTCTGGTACGGTATCCGGCTGGTGGCCGAATTGAACTTCACCCCCATCACCAATCCCCATGGGGGCTTTTTCCCCCATGTGTCCGGCATCCAAGGAGTCATCTTTTGGCGCCACCTCGACGACCTCCAGAACCTCTCCCTGACCTAGGAAGGCCCTTTGGGACACCACCTCATCATCACCCTTGGCCAAGGAAGAGTGAGCGGGCGGCGGTGACACGCTGGCCATCTCCTTTGAATCTAGCGAACCTCTTGTTGAGGATTGCAGGGAGCTATCACGGGCCGGACTGCAATGGCATGATTTAAACATATTAATATCACAAAGCGAAAAGGCCATACATTTGGATGTGCATAAGGTTTTTGGTACTTACGAGGCGGCCCGAGGCTTGGTCTTGGGCAGTCGGTCCGGACTGCTGTCGACATCCCACGCGGAGTTATCTGCGAGGGAGCCCTTCCCCCTCTTGGGCGCCTTCGCCTCTAGATTTGTGGAGGCCCCCCTTTTCTTCCTTCCCTTCTCAGGAGGGAAGTCACTTTCTTCCTCCTCATCATCGTCATCTTCGACAGCCGAACATTGAGTCTTGTCTTCGGACATCACGTTCGAAGCACCTTTTCGGCGAGGGCCACTCCTGGCCCCCTTGGCCGTTTTCTTGGCCTTCTTCTCTGGTACATTATAAGGCACCGGAAATAGCATCTTCGCCAGAAGTGGGGTTTCTTGGTCTTCGGGTAGTGGAGCCAGACAGTTAATCCGCCCCGCTATATCGATCTAGGCCTGATAATTTGATAGGAAGGCTTAGGATCCTTCCTCAAAATATGCCAGTAAAGGGTATACCTTGAAAACATGAAAGAGCTTACCAAATTAGCCTAGCGTTTTAAGCTAAGCCCATGATCCTCGGTCGTGGGCAGTGGTGTTTCGCTGGCCTTGAAGAGCCCTTTCCAGATGTCTTCGTGCGTCGTGCCGAAGAGCTCTACTAGCGTCGGGTGCTTGGCCGGATCGAACTCCCACAAATGGCAAGTATGGCGTTGGCAAGGAAGGATCTAGCGAATGAGCATAACCTGGCTCACGTTGACAAGTTTGATTCTATTGGTTATCATTTTCTGGACGCATGTCTGGAGCCCAGGTTAGGCCCTTCTCTTGTCAGGAGGTGAGCCGCATCAGAACTCCGGATCGTAATTCAGGGGCCGCTGCCCAGCTGGTGTCGCGCGGCTCGGTGATGTAGAACCACCCTGGCTGCCACCCCTTCACCGTCTCCACAAAGGAGCCTTCGGTCCAGGTGACATTGGGCATCTTGCCCACCATGGCGCCTCCGCATTCTTCTTGTTGGCCGCTGTCGGTGTCAAAACCGGCGGATCTCGGGTAGGGGGTCCCGAACTGTGCGTCTAGGCCGGATGGTAACAGGAGGCAGGGAACACGATGTTTTACCCAGGTTCAGGCCCTCTTGATGGAGGTAAAACCCTACGTCCTGCCTGATTAATATTGATGATATGGGTAGTACAAGAGTAGATCTACCACGAGATCAAGGAGGCTAAACCCTAGAAGCTAGCCTATGGTATGATTGTTGTATGTGGAGTTGATCGCCTACGGACTACAACCCTCCGGTTTATATAGACACTGGGTAGGGTTAGGGTTACACAGAGTCGGTTACAATGGTAGGAGATCTTGAATATACGCATCGCCAAGCTTGCCTTCCACGCCAAGGAAAGTCCCATCCGGACACGGGACGAAGTCTTCAATCTTGTATCTTCGTAGTCCAGGAGTCCGGCTGAAGGTATAGTCCGGCTACCCGAACACCCGCTAATCCAGGACTCCCTCAGTAGCCCCTGAACCAGGCTTCAATGACGACAAGTCCGGCGCGCAAATTGTCTTCGGCATTGCAAGGCGGGTTCCTGCTCCAAGTCCTTCATAGAAGATTGTAAACACCAAGAGTAATGTCCGGCTCTGCAAAATAAGCTTCCACATATCGCTATAGAGAGAATAATATTAACACAAATCAAAACTGCTGACGTATTCCGCAGTGTGTCATCACACTACGGCCAAGTCCTTTACTCGAATTGTTTTTACTTTTCCACCTCAGCATGTTTTGCGAGGCGGTTTCCTTGGCACGTCTTGTCAAAGCAGAGATCGTGTACCCCCCTTTTATGGGATTCTCATCAATACAGACGTGGGTAACCCAATCGTGCCTGTTAGCATGTTTTCTTGATTAAAGGCGAGTCCCAAATGGTTACGGGGAGGGCTCCTGCTATTCAACCTCTTATAAAGAGACCAGGGCCTTACTCCTTTTCTCCAATCCCAAAACAAGTTTGCCCGTCGCCTCGAGTTCCAACACCCTAGGCTCCAGATTCCGGGCGCCTCAGACCTTCGACAATGTCCGGTTCCGACCTTCAAGGCCGATGGATGCCCTCCTCCGTCACGGAGGAGGACGTGCTAAAGTTGAGAGAGGCTAAGTTCTTGACCGCCGAAATTTCGCACAGGTTGCCTGCTCAAAGGCAGGCTATCCCCAGTCCCCAGCCCGGTGAGAGCATAGTGCTCGTGTCTCACTTCCTTCAGGGGTTAGGCTTCCCGATGGACCCCTTTGTGAGGGGACTGTTGTTTTATTACGGGCTAGAATTCCATGACTTAGCTCCAGAGTCCATCCTCCATATCTCCTCGTTTATCGTTGTATGCAAAGCGTTCCTCCGTGTTACCCCTCACTTCGGATTATGGCTCAAGACTTTCAAAGTGGAGCCCAAGATGATCAAGGGACGGCACGCAGAGTGCGGAGGCACAGTTATAAGCAAAAATGCTGATGCTCCATGGCCCGAGGGCTCTTTTCAAGAGGAGCTAGGCTTGTGGCAACGAGAGTGGTTTTATATTACCGATTCCCGGAGAACCAAGTGTGTGGCGCTTCCTGCCTTTCGCTCGGGTCCCCCACCACGGCTAGCGTCATGGGTTAACAGAGGGTTAGATTGGGGTTTGCCCAAAGACGTGCCCCTGTTACAGGGCCGAATTAAGGATCTCTTGGAAGGAGACCTCAGCTTGGTCAAGGTGACGCAGGTCATGCTGATTCGCCGAATATTGCCCGGCAAACGTCGCCCCATTCGCCTGTGGGAGTTTAATCCAGAGGGACCGCGAGCTCTCCAGAACTTTATGGATGCAACGCCCGCGGAGATGTATAGACTGTTCTTCGGATCACAAGAGATGTGTCCGGATTTAACCGAGGACGCAGGCCTAAGCTGCAATCGCCCGGATACTCAAGTAAGCAACCTTGTGCCCGGACCTTCTATCCGTATATTTGTCATAAACTTGCCCCTAAAAGAGTCGTCCTTTTAAATAGGAGTGGATAGCGAAGGCAAAGCTGATCAGGTGTCCGGCTCCCCTTCCTGAAACCAGGCCGGATCCTGTGCTGGTCAGGATGCTGGAGATAATGCCTTTGGAGGGGGAGGACAAGGAAGCTATGGCCTCCTCGAAGGAGGCTGCTCCGAAGGGAGGAACCGACAATTCCTCTCCTAAGGGGAAGAAGAGAGTCGCCTCTGACGACCCGGAAACCATGGCCTCGAAACAGGGGAGAAAATCCTCGTCAGAGGGTCCGACGCCGGGGAGTTCCTCGGCCGGACTACGCCCTCAAGGGGATCAGCCCTCCAGCGAGCCGTAAGTGGAGAAAAGATTTTCCTTTTGAGGGATGAGGGAAGTCCTTGATTTATATCTGAGAAGATTAACCAAACCATTATATTGTAGCTCGGACCTCAGCCCTTCTCAGCAGAGCTCGTCTTCGGGGGATCTCCTTCCGGAGATGATGGAGAGCGGGACGCCTCCCCCTGCCATGCCGCCTAGTGAGGCGGGCGACCCTGAGGTGTCGTCGCGGAGGGTTTCTCCAAATCCGGCAGGGGCGGAAGGTGGTTATGCGGCCCCCCGAGGTTCTCCGCGTCCGGCCTTCGAAAGAGGTCATGGGACGAGCCCGGCACCGTCTGGTGCTCGGCCGGAGGAGCTAAAGATTCTGCTGGGGCGAGCTTCTATCTCAGAGGAGCACCGCGCATTGATGGGCACGGTGATTGAAAGGATCTCATCCGTAGAGAGCGGATTGTATGAGGCCGTCAAAAGTTTACTGACGGGTTTCGAGGTACATTAGATAATGTATACTTTTGTCAGTTGCGCATGAGTAAGATGCGCCCTGTGTAGATAGTAGCCCCGGAGACTCTGCGTGTTGTCAAGAAATGACGGCACGCGCAGGATCATAATCCCAGATCTAAGATGTCGCCTTTGAATGTAGGCGGCAGGGTGTCCGGAATCGAGCTGAACTAAAGATTTTGCCGAACTAAAGCGGTAACTAGACATAGCAGATGCCGACATCATGCTTGTCAATAAGCAGCTTGATGAGGCTCAAGGTATGTAATTCCTCGGGCGGCATCAGGTAAGAACAGTTTTATGCCTGTGTCTTACGATGTGTGTGCTTGACGCAGATGGTGCGGCCGCCGTGGAGAGTCTTAGGGCAGAACTTGCCCGAGTTAAAGAACAAGCCAGCGAAAGTGATGCGGCCACCAGGAAAGCCCTTGAAGAGCTGAGAGCCGAACATGCTGCTCATTGCCGAAGCAAGGAAGAGATGGACGAGATGGCCGAAAAGTTAAAAAGCGCTACAGACCATTGCAGACTTCTTGAAAAAGAAGACCAGGAGAAATAGACGGACTTAGAGAAGGACGTTCCCAATGCCAAGGACGCGCGCTCTGCGATGAGAGCTGCGAAGGAGGAGCTGCGTCAGGCCGAACAAATTGCGGCTGGAAAGCCCTTTATGCTGCGAAGGAAATTTTGTGATCTGAAGTTTGCTCCGTTGGACCGGATGTGGAGTGTGGAGGATACCTATCTGGACTTGGCAGCGAGTGCTGCTGATGCGACCGAACACTTTCTTGATCAAAAAGATCGCGAAGTGGAAAAGCTTTTCTGGTCGTAGTTTCACAATCCAGAGCGTCCGCTGGCAGAGGATGATCGTTTGGCTCAATGGGCCGAACTGAATAGGTTGTCTAGACTCGCCATGAAGTACGTCATGGGTCACCTATGGCCGGGGAGATCGGAGCCGAAGAGTTATTTCAGCTTGGTGCAGCAATTCCTTGATGCGGTGCCGCGTATAAATGCAATGAAGAGGTCAGCATGCATAGAGGGCACTAGGATGGCTCTTGCCCGTGTTAAGACATACTGGGCAGAGATGGAGACCACCGTTGTTGCGTCCCGAGATTCGGACAAAAGCCGAGTACCCTCCGAGCACTATTTTCAGGAAGTTCTTGAAGGCGCTCGTGTAATAGAGACGCAGTGCCTAAAAGATGCTATGTTATGATAGCATATGTAATTATAAAGTAATATTTTGATAAACTGTAGTGGCCTTTTTTATACTTGTGCCTCCAAGTATTGGGAACACCTCCTGTGCGGCCGTTTTAAGATATATATATATATATATATATATATATATATATATATATATATATATATATAGAATCTGAAAGATGGCAGTCGTTGGCTTCAGCCCCCACGCACATAGTGCGGGGGTGCTCGCAGAAGACGCATTTTCACACTTAACCCAATGTCTTGGTCCTACAAAGGAGGTGATAGCGCAGCGGGCCAAGCAACCGGACTATAATGCTTTAACACTTTCACTTCGCCATAGGAGTTTGACAGTGAGACTATTTAGGTAGCCCCTTGGTGGCAACTGCGCTCGTCCGAGTTTGGGGCGTGTATGTTCCTGACCGGGAAGCGGCCCTTTGTTAAAGCGGAGGAATCCGATAGATTCCGATAGGTCATCGAGTGGCTAACCAGTCTCACGCTACATCATGACAGTCAGTTTTCCGCTTTCTCTACTGAGGTGCTCGCCCGGCCGAACCGGGGCACAATCGCAGTAGTTCTCCTGGCGCTACCTTAGCCGATAGAGCGGAACGTAAGGTAGCCGAACTCAGGAGCCGGGTAACCCAACATTTGACCAAAGACATGATTTGGAGCTGATGCATATAATGCCAAAACTTGCGACGCCGAACACTCCCTAAGGTGTTCGGTCTTTATGAGTGCGGGCGAAACAACACTCTTTATTAAAAAAGCCCCTAGTGTCCAGGTACGTGCAAAAATTCTGACGTGGCCACATGCCAAGACACCGGCCTCCTCCTTGGTTATATCAGAAAGAAAAAACTAGGGGATGTGTAGCAACAAGAGACAGTAAAAAAGGTTTACACAGGGTCTTAATCGAAAAAGAATCCTTTAGGACGGGTCCCTACTGCACGTCTGCGCCTGTGTCTCCATTGTGCCGTATCCTGGACGGGCGCCGCACGACATTCATCTGTAAAAGAGAGGAACTGAGTTGAAAATGGGTCGTGCCAAAAAAGTTTAAAATAAGCAAAGTATAAAGTAAGATATATAAGATTGAGCTTTATTGTCTCTTATTGTATATGCGTGGAGCCCCTAGTGCGGGGGTATATGGCTTCTAGGCCTGCATCAATGATGATTTTGCACCGAACTCGTCTATCCGCGTTCGTGGTCTTGAATGACCTATTTCGAAGTTTTTTTTGGCCGGTGAGGCCATTTTGCTGTTGGGCTGTCAAAGCGACCGCACAGTCCTCTGCTTGGGGAGGCGCACTTTAGTGCTTCCCCTTCAAAGAGATGATGCCTCGTGGACCGGGCATCTTAAGCGTAAGAGATGCATAATGCGGTATTGCGTTAAAGAGAGCAAAAGCTTCGCGTCCCAGTAGTGCTTGATAGCGACTTGAGAACGGGACGATATGGAAGGTTAGCTTTTCGCGGCGGAGGTTATCGGTAGAGCCGAATATGACTTCGAGCCGGAGAAAACCCATACAATGGGTGTCCGGACCAGGTATTACCCCTTGAAAGGAGGTTTTGTTGCGGCGGATTATTGCTGGGTTTATCCCCATGTGTTGGATTGTATCCTGATATATCAGGTTTAGTCCACTGCCGCCGTCCATAAGGACATTTGAAAAATGGAGTCCGCCAATTATTGGATCGAGTATCAAGGCAGTCCAGCCTACATTCTTGATATTCCTAGAATAATCTAGCTGATCGAAGATGATCGGTTTTGACAACCAGTGGCAGGACCCTTTGGGGATGGGCCGTATGGTGCGTACCTTTACGGGCGCCGCACGTTTTGTTATGTGAAGTGAGTTCACTGTTTTTACTTCTTGTGGGAAGTTCTTTTGTTTCCTGGTGCTCTGCTTTTGGGGTTCGTCCTCGTCTTCGCTTGGTGTGTCGAGCCCCTTGTGTTCAACATTGAGTCTGCCGGATTGTTTGAAAACCCAACAGTCTCTGTGGGTATGGTTAGCAGGCTTCCCGGGAGTACTGTGTATCTGACATATCCTGTCCAGGATTTTATTTAGGTTGGATGGATCGTCCCTATTATCCTGGGGGGCGATTTTTCCTGATTTTGTCGTGAGCCTTTGAATCTGGCATTGACTGCCGTGCTCTTCGGACTTTTGTCCTTAGTCCAGCGACGGTCCTTGTTGCGTCGTGGTTTTCCGTTTCCATCCCTAGTTTCGGATGTACTTGGGTCGCTGGGGCTGCACCTTGCCAACCAGCTGTCCTCCCCTGCACAAAAGTGGGTCATGAGGCTTGTTAGTGCGGCCATTGTTCTTGGCTTTTCTTGGCCGAGGTGTCTGGCGAGCCATTCATCTCGGACGTTATGCCTGAAAGCTGCTAAGGCTTCGGCGTCCGGATAGTCGACTATCTGATTCTTTTTAGTGAGGAATCTATTCCAGAACTGCCGAGCTGATTCTCCGGGTTGTTGAGTTATGTGACTAAGATCATCTGCATCCGGAGGGCGGACATAGGTCCCTTGAAAGTTTGCTCGGAAAGCATCCTCGAGCTCTTCCCAGCTTCCAATTGTGTTTTCGGGAAGGCTTTTAAGCCAATGCCGGGCTGGCCCTTTAAGCTTAAGGGGTAGATAGTTTATGGCGTGGAGATCATCTCCTCTAGCCATGTGTATGTGGAGGATATAATCCTTGATCCAAACTCCAGGGTCTATTGTTCCATCATATGCCTCTATGTTTACGGGTTTGAATCCCTCTGGGAATTCATAGTCCAGGACCTCATCAGTGAAACATAGGGGGTGTGCGGCGCCCCTGTATTTGGGTGTGCCGGATTCTGATGATGGCTTCATAGCGTTGCTTACGAGAGCTTGCTTTCTTGGCCCATAAATGGACCTGACTGGGCCATGATGCGAATCCTTAAGTGGGTCGCATGCCGACTTAGGTGCGGCGCCGCTTGCCGCTTTATGGGGTCGTCTATTCGACCGTGTGGCTTTTTCATTTTTTGAATGCGAGGGCTCTAGGGCCTCTTCGTCGAATTCAGGAAGTAGCCTTCTTTTCGGATAGCTTTTAGTGTGGCGACTGTCGCCGTACTTATCTGCGGTATTGATTACTTTGCTCCATCTAATCCGGAGTGCATCTTCCGCTGTTTTTAGCTTCTGCTTCTGCTTTTTTAGGCTGCGTGCAGTTGCAACGAGCCTCTCATGGAGATTCTTCTGCTCCATAGGTTTATTCAGTGTGAGGTCGTCCGGAATGCCGTTTTCGTCGGAGGAGGGATGTTCGGTTTCTCTATCCGTGTTGCCCTATTCGGACGGTTGCTCTAAGGCCTGTTCATCGTCTACCGGCTCGTCCTGCTCTATTGCTGGGTTTTTGTCAAGGCAGGGCTTGGGTCGGCATTTACGCCGACGCTTTGATTGCTTTTCGGGGGGTCGAACTCCCGTCCCATCCCCTTTTTCCTCGTTCTCGCTTCCTTTAGGGGTATCCACCATGTACACATCGTGAGATGAGGTGGCTGTCCAATGCCCTATGGGCGTTGGTTCGTCGGTATCTCCTGCATCGTCATCCATGCTGTCGATGTCTCCGGAGTCGAAGTTGAGCACGTCGTTTAAATTGTCGACAGTGGCTACCAAGTGGGTGGTGGATGGGCTTTGAATTTCTTCATCGTCCGTATCCCATCCTCGCTGACCGTAGTCCGGCCAGGGCTCTCCTGATAAAGAGAGAGACTTAAGAGAATTCAGGATGTCGCCAAAAGGCGAATGCTGAAAGATGTCTGCGGCGGTGAACTCCATTATCGGCGCCCAATCGGATTCGATTGGCAGGGGCGCGGGGGATTTGGAGTCCGGGGAGGAGTCCGGATCCTCGGAGTCATGGGTCGTGGAGAGTGCGGGGCTAGCGTTCGGCTCGATCGCTTTCGAGATCGCAGCCCCCGAGGTGACGTCCAACCGCTCATCCTCGATTGGCGCAATAGGCTCCGAGTTAGGGGTCAGAACCGATGTGTGTGCGGCCTCCAGGACACTGTCCGGGGGTAGAGCTAGATCATGCCCCTCGAGATAGTGTGGCGCGCTTGGCCATGGCTCGAGCCCGTCGAAGATCAAGTCTCCGCGGATGTCAGCCGTGTAGTTTAAGCTTCCAAACCTGACTTGATGGCCAGGGGCGTAGCTTTCGATCTGCTCCAGGTGGCCGAGCGAATTGGCCCGCAGAGCGAAGCCGCCGAAGACGAAGATCTGTCCGGGGAGAAAAGTCTCACCCTGGACCGTATCGTTGTTGATGATCAAAGGAGCCATCGGGCCTAAAGGCGATGACACAGAGGAACTCTTAATGAAAGCACGAATGTCGGTGTCAAAACCAGCGGATCTCGGGTAGGGGGTCCCGAACTGTGCATCTAGGCCGGATGGTAACAGGAGGCAGGGAACACGATGTTTTACCCAGGTTCGGGCCCTCTTGATGGAGGTAAAACCCTACGTCCTGCTTGATTAATATTGATGATATGGGTAGTACAAGAGTAGATCTACCACGAGATCAAGGAGGCTAAATCCTAGAAGCTAGCCTATGGTATGATTGTTGTATGTGGAGTTGATCGCCTACGGACTACAACCCTCCGGTTTATATAGACATCGGGTAGGGTTAGGGTTACACAGAGTCGGTTACAATGGTAGGAGATCTTGAATATACGCATCGCCCAGCTTGCCTTCCACGCCAAGGAAAGTCCCATCCGGACACGGGACGAAGTCTTCAATCTTGTATCTTCATAGTCCAGGAGTCCTGCTGAAGGTATAGTCCGGCTACCCGAACACCCCCTAATCCAGGACTCCCTCAGCCGCTCACCACCTTCGACTTCACATTGAAGGTCTTCAGCCATAGGCCGATGTGGGGCGGGATGTGGAGAAAGGCCTCGCACACGACAATAAATACCAAGATGATAGAGGCGAGGGTGTCCCGATGTTTCGATGAGATGGTGGCTATCGTTTTCTGTGGGAGTCGACCTTGATGATCCGACTACGAACGTGCGAGACGTCGCGCCTTAGCAATCGCTAAACCAACTTCCGAGGGGTTATTGACCACGCCGGAGCACGATCAACCTGACCATGAGGGAATGAAGAACAAGCAAGAAACTGAGATTGCAATCTAGATATTGCGAACATAAGATGAAAGCTTTATTGGTCAAGGTGGGGTTCTGTGACGCCTTTGTCTGGTCATTAAACACAAATGAAGTATGCGAAGTTGCAGCTATGGAGAACTTTAATCTAAACAAAACCCAAAGTCTAAAAGACGCCCTAAGGGCTGTATATATGGAGGAAGATGGGGGAATTTCGTGGCCCTTGGAGGAGGGGTCCAAAACCAACCCTATCTCTTGTTACCCCACACATACGGACTCTAAAAACAACCTATACTTAAGTATTTCGTAAATACATGGGCCTGGCCCAATAATAAGGTGACGCAGCACCTAGAATAGCCTCTGGACGAAATTTATGAAGTGGCATCTTGTATATTCGTCCAAGGCTTCATGCACTCCTTATGGTGGCTTCAAAGTCCTGAAATCATCACTTGTAACTCCATTATTGATCCCCTTGCACATGCCATCATCTCCATGCTTGGTCTTGCTCCAGTGTTCATCCCTCTTATCCATGCCAGGCCCTTCATTTCTAGGAAAAACAAATGTATCCAATTTAGGCAGCATCATATTCTCATGAACATTAGAATCATTAGGAAGAAACGAAAGTACCTGATAATTTAATTGGCGTGCGCGAGCTCTAGTAATTGGTACAGTATGTATAGCGGCAGGGGATGTGGGTGTAACAATGGTATTGATGTCCTCATCATCCTCCCCTTCATGAAATGAAGTCGTCCTCGACGGAAGGTCATCTTCCTCACCCAAATAAGGCTTCAAATGTGCAATGTTAAAAGTGGGACTAACCCCAAAATCTGCAGGCAGCTCAAGTTTATATGCATTATCATTTATTTTCTCTAACACCTTAAAAGGAACATCAGCACGTGGCATTAGCTTTGATTTGCGCAAATTAGGAAATCTATCCTTACGCAAATGTAACCAAACAAGATATCCAGGTGCAAAGTCAACATATTTTCTACCCTTATCTCCAGCAAGTTTATATTTAGCATTCATACGCTCAATGTTTTCCTTAGTTAACTCGTGCATTTTTAAAATCAATTCAGCACATTCTTTAGCATCAAAATTAACCTTCTCCGAAGATGGAAGAGGCAACAAATCAATAGGTGCACGAGGTAGGAAACCATACACAATTTCAAAAGGGCACATCTTAGTAGTAGAATGCAATGAACAATTATAAGCAAATTCAATATGAGGCAAGCATTCTTCCCACATTTTCTTATTATTCTTCAAAATATCCCTAAGCATAGTAGACAATGTTCTATTGACTACTTCAATTTGTCCATCAGTTTGGGGTGACAAGTAGTACTAAAAAGCAGTTTAGTCCCCAACTTAGCCCATAAACATCTCCAAAAGTGACTAAGAAATTGAGTATGACGATCTGAAACAATAGTATTTGGCACACCATGCAAGCAAATAATTTCACGAAAGAACAAATCAGCAACATTAACAGCATCGTCGCTTTTATGACATGGTATAAAGTGTGCCATTTTCGAAAATCTATCCACGACAACAAATATGCTATCCCTCCCCTTCTTTGTTAGAGGTAAACCTAAAACAAAGTCCATAGAATTATCCTCCCAAGGAACACTAGGTACAGGCAAAGGCATATATAAACCATGAGGATTGAGTCATGACTTAGCTTTTTGACATGTAGTGCAGTGAGCAACCAAACACTCAACATCCCGTTTCATCTTTGGCCAAAAGAAATGTGTAGCAGGTATATCCTTCGTCTTCTTGACGCCAAAGTGTCCCATTAATCCTCCTCCATGCGCCTCCTACAACAACAAAAGACGAACGGAGCTAGATGGAATGCATAGCTTGTTAGCACGAAACACAAATCCATCATTAATAACGAACTTGTTCCAAGTTCTCCCTTCCTTACAATCATGCAATACATCTTTAAATTCAGAATCATGCACATATTGATCATTGATGGTCTCCAAACCAAATATTTTAAAGTCAAGTTGTGAAATCATAGTATAACGACGAGACAATGCATCAGCAATAACATTTTTGTTACCCTTCTTGTGTTTAATGACATAAGGGAAAGTCTCAATGAATTCAACCCATTTAGCATGTCTACGGTTCAGTTTTGCTTGACTTTTAATGTGTTTCAAAGATTCATGATCAGAATGTATAACAAATTCCTTGGGCTATAAATAATCTTGCCATGTTTCTAAGATCCGAACAAGAGCATATAATTCTTTATCATAAGTAGAATAGTTCAGACTAGGCCCACTCAATTTTTCAGAAAAGTATGCAATAGGTTTGCCATCTTGTAATAACACACCTCCTAATCCAATTCCACTAGCATCACATTCAAGCTCAAAAGTCTTATTAAAATCAGGAAGTTGGAGTAAAGGAGCATGTTTCAACTTATCTTTCAATACCCAGAAGGCTTCTTCCAGTGCGGTACCCCAAACAAAAGGCACAACCTTCTTTGTAAGCTCGTTGAGAGGTGCAACAATGGTGCTGAAATCTCTCCCAAAACGCCTATAAAAACCAGTGAGGCCAAGGAAACTCCTCACATGTGTGACCGTTTTGGGCTGCGGCCAACTCTCAATAGCTTCAATCTTGGCTTTATCAACTTCAATTTCCTGCGGAGTAACAACATAGCCAAGAAAAGATACTCGGTCGGTGCAAAAGGTGCACTTCCCAAGGTTACCAAACAAACGTGAATCACGTAGAGCAATAAAAATAGCACGCAAATGTTCCTCCAAAGATTTGCTATAAATCAATATGTCATCAAAGTAAACTACCACAAATCGTCCAATGAAAGCACGTAAAACTTCGTTCATTAATCTCATGAAAGTACTAGGTGCATTAGTTAATCGAAAAGGCATTACTAACCACTCATATAATCCAAACTTAGTTTTAAATGTTGTTTTCCATTCAACTCCCAATTTCATACGAATTTGATGGTATCCACTACGCAAATCAACTTTGGAGAATATTCTAGAGCCACTCAATTCATCAAGCATATCATCTAGCCTAGGAATAGGATGACGATAACGAAAAGTAATATTATTAATGCCTCTACAATCAACGCACATACACAACATACCATCCTTTTTCGGCACTAAAATGATAGGAACAGCACAAGGAGTAAGGGATTCGCGTATATAACCTTTGTCGAGCAGCTCTTGTACTTGACGCATAATCTCCTTCGTCTCCTTTGGATTGGTACAGTATGGTGCACGGTTGGGTAATGATGCACCAGGACTTAAGTCGATTTGATGCTCAATCCCTCGAATAGGTGGTAATCTCGGTGGCACATCTTGTGGAAAGATGTCAGCGAACTCCTGCAAAATGTTAGTGAGAGCAGGAGGCAAAGAGGAAGGCACGTCCTCGAATGAAAATAATGCCTCTTTGCACACAAAAGCATCGCAAACAGATTTGCTAAAATCTAGATCATCAATATCAGATTTGGTGGCAAGTAAACATGCACCTTTCTATTTAATTTCAGAAGGAACACTACATGGTTTACTATTAGGATTCATTTGTTGCTCAAATTCTTTTGCCACAATCTGATTTTCACTCTTATTTTGCTCCTGTTTTGATTTATTAGCTCTATTAATATCATCTTTCAAAATGGAATCAGGAGTCATAGGAAGCAAAGTAATATTTTTGTCCTTATGAACAAGAGTATAATGATTGTTTCTACCATGGTTTATAGAATTTTTATCAAATTGCCATGGTCTACCAAGTAATAAGGAACATGCTTGCATCGGTACCACATCACAATCAACATAATCAACATATGTAGAGATACTAGAATGCACACAAACAGTACGTGTTACCTTAACCTTGCCGCTGTTGTTGAACCATTGGATGTAGTAAGGATGTGGATGTGGTCTTGTGGTGAGAGATAGCTTCTCCACCATATCCATGCTAGCCAAGTTGTTGCAGCTCCCTCCATCTATGATGACGCGAACAGAACATTCCTTCACAACTCCCTTTGTATGGAACAAATTATGCCTCTGATTTTGCTCAGCTTGTGTGACATGCACACTCAAAACACGTTGAGAAACTAAGCATTCATACCTGTGGAACGCCTCCCCACTCGCCTTAAAACTCGCCTATTCTCAAGGGTTGTGTAAACAAGAATGGTTGGGTTATCCATGCTCGAATTGATGAAAATCCCGCAATAAGGGGACACGATATCTGCTTTGACAAGACGTGCCAATGACAACCATGTGATGTCATATTACAAAAAGTTGTCAGCAGATTCAACTCGTGGAAAATTATATTCCCTCTGCAGTTGTGTGTGATGCGTGTGTTACAGGTCCAGACACATTCAGTATGTCTGAAGACTATCTTGGAGTTCGGAAGGAGGAACCCTCCTTGCAATGCCGAACACAGATCTATGCGCCAGATACCTTGTCATTGAAGCCAGGTTCAGGTGCTACTGAGGGAGTCCTGGACTAAGGGGTCCTCGGGCATCCGGCCTGTTAGCCATGGGCCGGACTGATGGGCTGTGAAGAACACGAAGACTGAAGACTGCACCCGTGTTCGGATGGGACTCTCCTTGGCGCGGAAGGCAAGCTTGGCGACCAAATATGTAGATTCCTTTCTTCGTAACCGACCTTGTGTAACCCTAGATCCTCTCGATGTCTATATAAACCGGAGGACTTAGTCCGGAGGAGGGACACATTCATTATCATAGTCATACATGCTAGATCTCTAGGGTTTAGCCATTACGATCTCGTGGTAGATCAACTCTTGTAATACTCATATTCATCAATATCAATCAAGCAGGATGTAGGGTATTACCTCCATAGAGAGGGCCCGAACCTGGGTAAACATCATGTCCCCTGTCGCCTGTTACCATCGACCTAAGACGCACAGTTCGGGACCCCCTACCCGAGATCCGCCGATTTTGACACCGACAGAGAGCGCAACCTCCGGGTGGACATTCTTCGTGGCATCAGCGGGCAGTCGCTGGGCCACCAGTGCTTGAAAGAGGTTCTGACCATGGAGGCTGATTAGGATGTTAGGCAGTGAGGAGCCCGGGCGCGCAGGCTGCAGGAGTACGGCGATGTCGTCCGCGAGCTTCTTGAGGATGGTGAACTTGTTGGTGGTGGCAATGATCTTCTTGTCCAACTGAGATTCGTAGTTGGCGTCAATGGAGGCCATCCACCAGTCGGTCGCCAACACCGTCTGGAGACGATCCTCGGTGCCATGCCGCACGCCAGCGTCATGGACCATCTAGCACAGGCGCTAGACGCTCGCGTGCATCGCTGCCATGGGTCTGGAGTGAGCACTTTTGAGCTTAGTGTAGGTGCTTAGGAAAATACTTAGGTGTGTACGATGTGGTAGATGCATTGGAATGGAGGGGCGCCTTTATATGAGTGCAAACTGTGTTGCATTCACATCGTGCATCGTCTTTGCCCGGTCCTCCGCCCATTACTTCCCTCATGTATTCACAATGCTAATTGAAGGAGGATGCATCATTGGCCGTTCAACATTTCGGCAACCACTACCCCCTCCCTCGTCTGCATTAAAGTCGTATCGGGAACTGTGTCGCCCGCTGTCAAATCGAATAGTACTGCATCACCCGCTGCACGCCTAGCTCAACACGCCTCCTCGCCTCCATCAAACCCCTCCGTTAAACCCGCAGGCAAACCGAGAAACCTACTCTGGCAACACGGTCGTTCATGAGCGGGCCAGAATTAAACGCAACATCGGTCGAGCTCCTCCCGTCCTCCCTCAGTTTAAACGAGGCCAGACGCCGACCAAGCTCCTACTGATAGCCCTCTATTTAAACAAGGCCAGACAGACAGTGGGAAAGAATCGCACCCCTCCGTCGCTCCCCCATCTCCTCCGTCACCATTTTCTCCACTCTTCCGATGTCTTCCGAGGAGCAGTTCTCCGGCATACTACCCGGCTGGGTGGCCCGCTGAGCCCTCAAGATACAGGGAGGCCAGTCGGTGCTTCACCAACCTCGCTTGGCCCAACGGAGCCAGTACCGCCCCAAGCCGGCGCGTGGTTCAGCAACTCGCTGCTCTGGTTCAGCTCAATGAGGAGTGGCGAGTTGCTCCACGCCGGCACGGCGACAAGCACGCCGGTACGGGCATCGTCGCTGTTGCGTTGTACCATGCCGCCAGTGTCTGCGGTGGCCATGCCTCCCGTGTCTGTGGGCGCACCTACCGTGCCTGTGGCAGCGCCATGCAGGCAGAGACAGAAGCCAAGTGCATGGAGAGAGACGAGTCGATGGCCAGCTTCTTCGTGTCTGCTGCCATCATCGAGGAGAAGTAGAACACGGGAGGCCGCCGTCACTTGGGTCCCATGAAGGTCACCACCGAGGTGACGACTGCACATTCAGGTGGTTTCTTTGCTGCTTCGTCTCTTCCGAGGACCTTCGTCGACCCCCCAAGTGTCTGCCGGACATGACGAAGACAAAGGGATTCGCGGGCGGCCATTTAGATTAGGTACTCCCTCTCCGGCTGGCAGGAAATATTTGTTCCAAGAATGGATAAATTGGATGTATCTATAACTAAAATGAGTCTAGATACATCCATTTATAGGACAAGTATTTTCGGACGAAGGGAGTATTAATTATACCAATAGAGCCGGATTAGCACCGCTTAGTTCATGTAGATGTAATGAAATACATCCTTTTTATATGAAGATCCGACTTTTTTATACTTAATCCTTCATGCTTATATGAAATCGGTTCGTGTTTGCACGAATTTCATCTGGTTAGTTAGAGTTGTGAAAATGTATGCCACTGGCGTTTAATGTCGTCCTCCGTGGAAGGAAGCGGGAGGAAATTTGTCGGCTGCCGTTGGAGATACTTTTATGCTGGAAATAATAGAGTCACATCCAATCCATTTGAGTTAATTGCGTGTATCTATAAAAAGATAATTGCATATACAATGTACACATTACTTGCAGGGTGGCTACAGCTTCGTACAGAATGTTAAAAAGAAATAAGTCCATCCTTAATCTTGTATTCTAAGTACTATGTGGGTTCCACTGTCAGTACGGTAGAGGAAGAAGTATATATTAAATAAGTAATATATAATATAAAAATATAAAGTTAAAGATAGAATTCGAACTCAGGTCATCGCGTTGCAAGCATCCGCCGCTAACCAGTCCAGCACATTTTAGTTGTGGACCATGCTGGAGATATATCTCCATGTCTACTCTTATACTCCCTCCGCTCCTAAATATTTGTCTTTTTCAGATTTCAAATGGACTACCACATACGGATGTGTATGTAGACATATTTTATAGTGTAGATTCACTCATTTTACTCCATATGCAGTCACTTATTGAAATATGTAAAAAGACAAATATTTAGGAACAGAGGGGGTAGAAAACAGAGTTGGTGATGATGGTGTGCGTGTCATCCTGCAATATAGGCCATCGAATTTATATCTAACGGATAGGAAGGAAACTATGGAAATTTTGAAAAAAGATACACAGACACACACCCCTCTCCACGTTTGCAAATAAGGCCTTCCCTTGTTCATCCTTTTCTCTCACAAGATAAACTACTCATTCAAATGCATCTTGATGTTCCCTGCAATGCATGGGCATCTAGCTAGTTTCTTTTAAAATAGTTATTATGATAATTGGGTTGAAGTGATATATTCTATGTCTGCCCCGAATGATTTCAGATTCACTAGTAGTAACAAAGAAAAGATTACCTTGTTAATTAACAGAAAACAGGGTGAAAACTATCACATGAGGCCAGTAAAAACAAGGCACACTAGGTTCAGCGTCATCGTCACTACAACTGTGCGCACGCGAGAAGTCTACATATCGAGGGGGCTACGGAGAGAAAGACACATTGAGTGTGTCTGACCGAGGCACAGAGACACAATGTTTGAGATAGAAACCAATTGATAGATCAAGATCAGATTGAGTCGTCACCCTTGTTATGTCATTGTTGGGGTGGGGGTGGGGAGGGGGAGGGATAGAAAGACGTATCGAGAGTGTGTGCGGTAGGCACAGAGGCACAAACTAGCGAGTGTGTGTATGTGTGTGTGTGTGTTTGAGAGAGAAGCAGTAGATAGATTACTATCAAGATCGAGGTGACACCTTACTCCTTTGGTGCCGGGTAGTGTGTGTGTCTGTGTGTTTGAGAGAGAAGCGAGTCAATAGATTAGTATCAAGATCGCGGTGTCACACTACTCCTTTGGTGTCGGGAAGTGTGTGTGTGGGGAGGGGGGCAGTGACACTTACATATCTCTACTCTTATAAAAATAGAGTTGGTGATGATGGTGTGCCTGCCATCTTGCAATATAGGCCATCCGATTTATATCCTACGGATAGGAAGGAAACTATGGCAATTTTGCATAAATATACCCACACCCCTCTCCACATTTAAAAATAAGGCCTTCCCTCGTTCATCCTTTTCTCCCACAAGATAAACTACTCATAAAAATGCATCTTGATGTTCCATGCAACACATGGGCATCTTGCTAGTAGGGAGAAGGAGTTTATGTGACACATATCTATATTAAGGAATAGGTAGGTAGCATGTGTGCGAGGCATACTTAAAGCATCATGGAGATAAACAAACGGTGTGCATGCAAGTGCCGGAAAAAATGAAGTGAGAAACAATGTCTATGTGTGTGTGCTTGTGTGTATGTGTGTATGCGAGAGTGAGAGAGAGAGAGAGAAATCTCAAAACAAAAGGTGCTCTGATGGAATCCCATTGTGTGTATTCATATGGTTCCGGAACTCGAGTTAACCTCAGGCATATGTGTGAGAGACATAATTATAATTTGAAACATTAGTGGTTGTGGGTGGGTGGAATTAAAGGGGTGGGCATGTTCGACAGACAGAGCGTGTGTGTTTCTGTGTGAGAGACTTGTAGGATGGGTTAGAAAGACGAATTATAACCATGACAGAGGGAGATAAATACATGATGTGCGCGTGTGTGATTCTGATGACGACGGGGAAATGAGATATGTATGCGTGTGAGAGAGATTGCACAATTCATTCACGTATCACTATCTAGCGATCGTGGGCATGCATCGCTTGAACATAAATCAACATCTACTTCATATCGTGGCCAAAGGTACAATATCGATTCAACGCTATAAAGATTGGACACTCACATATCACATTTTTTCTATCTAAATAAACCTTTTTAATTGTGCATGCCAAAGTTATAGTGATGTTCGATCAAACAACCAATGTAGAGATCATCTACATGCACCATTGTTAGTCTTGCATTCAAATTCATTAGTCTTGGATGATTTAAGGTTCTATTCTAAAGTAATATATGTAATATTAATATATGAATTCAACGGGTACGCATTTTATGAAATGGAGGCTATGTAATCATGTGAGGTAACACTTTTAAGTAGTGGACTACAATATCTATTTCTTTTGTGGGACTACAATATCCATTTCTTTTTGTGTGCCTCTACACTAACACGTCAATGCATTACGTTTAAAGTAAATAACCAATGGCACTACATTATCTATTTACATGAGAAATACATAGGCTGAGTGTTTGATCCCTTTTTCTCTGAACATGCCTCCACACCTGTACGATTGGCCACGCCCGTGTGAACGTCCAAGTTATCGGTGCATCATCCCGAGTTATTGTCTTTTTTTCTGGGGTGGACTTCACACCAGTTATTAACTGCTGACGCATGCCCTGTGTACACAGTCTCACATGACCTTCCCGCTAGCATGGTCCAAAATTAGTTGAAACTGGATACGAACGATCTCGCGGGCGGCAAAATCTCTCGCCTCCTTCTAAAATTTCTGCCACCTAGTCTTTTGCATGCGAAATTCCCCTTTTGTCCTTGGCGCACGGAGAACAACAGTTACAATACCACCCTCATCTACATAATAGGTCGGGGCTGCTTTGGTAACTTCCGGTTCCCCCCACCACATGGCACACCCATTTCCTCTCCCCGTAACGCAAAAACGACTAACTGCACAGCACCAAAGCATCTTACATCACGCTGTCCGTACTTCATCGGCCTTTCTACCCCTCCCCTCTCGAAACCGTAGACTGCTCATCCACTACCGTACCTGAGCCCATTCACCGCCAGCGGCGTCGACCTCATTAGATCTGCTTCTGCGGCCGCATCTACCCCCCCCCCACCTCCCGTAGAAACAAGTAGACTGCTCATCCACCACTGTACCATAGCCCATTCAGTGCTGGCCTTGTCCATGGCGCCGGATCTGCTTCACTAGTACTCTCGTCAACCGCAACGCATCTGCAGTGGCTCCTTCGTACTCCCCACCGGAGATGCTTCGTCCACACACACACCCGGAGCAGCTGCACCGATGCCCCCATCAACGGCCTCTGATCCTTTTCTCCGACACCTTCCTCGACCCTACCGGAGCCACTTCGCTGAGACCATCGTCAAACCTACTAGAGTAGCTTCGCCTATACCATTCTCAACCCTACCGGGACCGCTTTGCCAACTCACAAGTCCACGGCCTCAGATCCGCTTCGTCGCACCCTCATCCAACCTACTGGAGCAGCTTCTGACGCCCCGTCCACGGCCACAGATCCGCATCGTTGACACCATCATGTCCCCAACCACCGGAGCAGCTTCACTGACACCCTCGCCCACGGCCACAGATCCGCTTCGCAAACACTATAGTCCACCCTACCGGAGCTGCTACACAAACACCCTACTCGATGGTTCTAGATCTCCTTACCAGACCCCGACAGCCAGCACAACGTCATCACCCTTGATGTTTCTAACCTGATTCCCACTGTCTGGCAAGATGCCAAGCACCCGCCATGGCCTAGGTACTTGTCACCTTTAAACCCATCCAACATCACCTACCCGATATACTTCAAATATAATAACAGGTCGTTGTTACATGCTATGCAGCTGGCAAAAACTACAAGGACGATGTTTCTTCTGGATCTAACATCTTGGCCCACCAAGATCCTGGACTGAGGCATTGCTATGATCTTGTAAGTGTGTCTGATGCGGAGCATCCTATGGACATCACCATATCAAGAGTCCGTTCGGCGAGTGACACGTGCGACATCTACACATACACAAAGGTGAATCATCTCCTTTACACGTGCTCATTTGACCCCTTCGAGGATGGTATACTACTTGACACTTCTCCCATGTGCATCCATAGGTATTGTCGGAACGCTACGGATGACGTGAAGGGGTGCAAGCGCCAAGGAACACCTACACCATCCGCGAGGGAAGCGTGGAAGCGAAGAGGAAGAAGAAGGAGCTACGGAGTCTACCGCGACCGGACGACTGGAAGCCACCAGATGTCAGACAATCTACAGCCACCGGACGACCGGACTACGCCGGACGTCCAACACCTGGAACTCCAGCCAGTCCAAGAGTCTAGCCGACGAGATCTAGAGCGATCGGACGACCGACCGAGACCGGACGTCCGGCACCTCCCAGGCCACGGACGACTGAGCGCCTCCGAACGACCGGTGCCACGGTGACAGAATGATATTTATG
The DNA here is from genome assembly GCF_018294505.1 of Triticum aestivum. Taxonomy (NCBI): domain Eukaryota; kingdom Viridiplantae; phylum Streptophyta; class Magnoliopsida; order Poales; family Poaceae; genus Triticum; species Triticum aestivum. The sequence goes on along the minus strand of NC_057794.1, from coordinate 175,364,057 downwards.
GAAGTTCGAAGACTTCTAGACGTCCGGACAGTCCCGAGCCTCCGGACGTCCGACACCCACTGGACGTCCGACGCCTGTGTGCGCAGCCGCATGCCTTTGACCTTGTATCTCTCTCCCACTTACCCCTTCGTGGCTTAGGCTATAAATAGACCTTCCCCTCATCCTACCTAGGGTTAGCATTGTGTTAGCTCATATGTGAGATAGAGCTTCGCTCATCCATCCGGATCTACTCCATTAAGAGGGACCAACACCTCTTCGAAGAAGATCCACGTTGGATTCAAGACCCCCTCTTGGGTGGCCCCTTCAAGACCTCCTCATGGAGATGAACTTTACCTTGTGTCTTTCCTTTTGTTGTTCATGTAACTTGTGGATCTTGTGTGTTTGATTGTCTAGTGGATGTGTGATGGGAATTGTTCTTGAGTGATTCCCCTTGTGTTTTCTCTCCGTTCTTCCCCGTGTTCTTCGTATTCTTAGTTCGGATCCGCTCCTTTCATTGAAGATCGGCCGTATAGGGTTCCATCCTACATCATCTTCGTATCATGAGCCACGTTGATCACGATTTCAGAGCCTCCCCTCTTCATTTTCTAGCTTGATTTTGTTGTGTTCTTCCCCAAATTCGAAAATCCCCACCAAAAATAGCCCCAATTTTTTTGTGATTTGTTGGTTTGTGGAAGTTTTGTTGGATTTGATCCATTGATTTTCTTGGTTTCAAGTGGATCTAGCATCTCCCCAAGTTTCCCCATCTTTCACCCATGAAATCTCATCAATTTTGACCCCAAAATCTCCATTTTCCGCCCAAAATCGTGTCCCAGATCTCAAATCCCGCGGCGACCCCGACCCACCGGACAACCGACCTTTTACGGACGCCCGGAGCCCCAAGAAACACCGGACATCCGTCCTTTTCCGGACATCTGGAACCCCTAACCCAAGCCAAATTTATGGATTTCCGACCCGACTGGATGTCCGGCCCCCGCAGATCCGTCCTTTTACGGACGTCCGTAACCTGTACTTTCAGACTTCGGCTGATTCTTCTTTCGGCCATAACTAATTCATCTGAACTCTGATTTTGACGTTATTTAGCGCGTTTTGAAGCTCTTGCCATCCCCCTTCCCACAAAAATACCACCAACATCATTTGACTCCATCAATTTTTTGAAATTTTGGCTTCTTTGCCTAGGGCTTCCACCACATCATCTGCTACACCACCACCGACTTCCGCAACCTAACCCTTTGTGATCCCTATAGCATTAGTGGTTGTTTGAGTAGTGATTAGAGTCTCCTAAGGTGTTTCGGCTACTTACAGATGATTGCTTCCTCATCAACCACCACCATAACTTCCAAATAGGCCTAACCACTATACACCTCCGCCACCCTAACTTAACCCAATTTTGTTTGTGTTGTGAGTTGTGTCCCCTAAGGTGTTTGGTCTACTTAGGAAACGTGCGTCCAACTTGGACATTGTCTATAGTCCACCACCTTACCTTCCATTTCCGCATTGCCTACTCGCAAAACCCATCATTGCATTTTCGCAATCCCATTGAGCTTCTGCAACCACCATCGCATTCCCGCTACCCCCATTAGACATTTGAGATTTTGAGTTTGCGGTGTTTCCATTTCCTAAGGTATTTCGGCTACTTAGGGACGAGTCTCCATCATCTTGGTATCTCCATCAAGAACACCGCCACTCATCATCGCCAAGGACGGTAACCTCCATATCATCTTGGTATCGTGGTATCCCTCCATTATATATTCCCTTGCCATTGCATTGTTACTAGCCCATTTTGCGTCACTTGCCTATCGAGACTAGACATTTTAGTATTGTCGGCAATGTTACTTGTGCACATTAGTGATCATCGAGCTACACCTTCCATTGCATACATACCATACCATATCGGTATCATCTTGGTATCCTATCATCTCGTGTGCCTCAAGTTTGTTCTCGCATATACACAATTGCTATCTTGCTTTGTGCATTCCGCATCGTGGCCATACAAAAAAAAGAGAAAAGAATAAGCTTTTAAGCAAAAGAGAAAGATCAAAGAAACTTGTAAGCAATAGCCATAGCATCATAATACATTGCTTATAAGATTTTCATTTCCGATAATATTGGATCATAGCACCGGAACATCATACATACATAGCATACTTGGGATAGAAGTCGTTGCAATTTTGTATCCTATAGGTTGTGCACAAGTGTCGTATCCGCCTATTGAGCAATCGTGCTAACGTCTCTCTAGAGTTGTGCAACAAGAGCATTTTTTGTGGATTCCAAATTTTGAGGTAATTCCTTGGTTGCATGACCCCATTTATCTATCCGTGTGTGTGTTTCCGTGTGCCATTCATTGCTATTGGTCTACTTGTTTCAGTTGCAAATTTGCGAATCTCTTTCAACAAACCAAGATATCAATTGTATATATGCGGGAACAAACTTGTGGCACAAGGGATGATATGACACCAATATGATATGGTATGTATGCAATGGGAGGTGTAGATCACTAATGTGCACAAGTAACGTTGCCGACAATACTCAAATGGCTAGTCTCAGTAGGCAAGTAACGCAAAATGGGATAGGGGTTAACAATGCAATGGCAAAGGAATATACAATGGAGGGATACCACGATACCAAGATGATATGGAGGTTACCGTCTGAGGCGATGATGAGTGGCGGTGATCTTGATGGAGATACCAACATGATGGAGACTCGTCCCTAAGTAGCCGAAATACCTTGGGAAATGGAAAAACCGCAAACTCAAAATCTCAAACGTCAAATGTCAAAATGGTGGTAGCGAGAATGCAGTGGTTGTTTTGTAGAAGCTCAATGGAATTGTGAAATGCAAATGCGGAAATGGAGGGTAAGGTGGTGGACTATACACAGTGTCGGAGTTGGAAGCACAGTCCCTAAGTAGCCGAAACACCTTAGGAGACACAACTCACAACACAAACAAAATTGGGTTAAGTTGGGGTTGTGGAAGTGTATAGTGATCAAACCTATGCGGAAGTGGTGGTGGTGGTTGATGAAGAAGAAACCATCCCTAAGTAGCCTAGACACCTTAGGAGACTCAAATCACTCCTCAAGCAACCACTAATGCAATGGGGAACAAAATTGGTTAGGTTGCGGAAGTCAGTGGTGGTGTAGTGGATGATGTGGTGGAAGCCCTAGGCAAGGATGCCAAAATTCACAAAATTTTATAGAGTCAAAAGATGTTGGTGGTAATTTTGTGGGAAGGGGGATGTCAAGAGCTTCAAAACGAGCTAAAGAACGTCAAAATCAGAGTTCGAATGAATTAGTTATGGCCGAAACAAAAATCAGCCGAAGTTGATATCTACAGGTAGCGGACATCCGATAATGGACGGTCGTCCGGTCGCCGGACGTTCGGTCGGGTCGGAAATCCACCAATTACAACTCGGGTTAGGGGTTCCGGTCGTCCGGTAACGTCGGACGTCCGGTGCTTCCTGGGTGTCCAGACGCCGGTAAAATGACGGTCGTCCGGTGGGTCTGGGTCAACGCGAGATGCGAGTTTCAGGACGCGATTTTGGGTGGAATTTGAAGATTTTCGGGTCACACTAGAGGGGATTTCATGGATGAAAGATGGGGAAACTTGGGGAGATGCTAGGTCCACTTGAAACCAAGCAAATCTATGGATCAAATCCAACAAAACTTCATCAAACCAACAAATCACAAAAAAAATTGGGGCTATTTTTGCTGGGGATTTTCAAAATTGGGGAAGAACACAACAAAGTTACGCTAGAAAACAACAAGGGGAGGCTCTGCAATCGTGATCAACGTGGCTCATGATACCAAGATGATGTAGGGTGGAACCCTAATCGGCCGATCTTTCACGAAAGGAGCGGATCCCATGAAGAACACGAAGAACCCGAGGACGAAAACGACGCAAAACACGGGGGAACACAAGAGAAACACTAAACCAACAAGAAAATAGTCACACGTGTGCTAGATCCTCGAGTACATAAGAGATCACACGGTACACGATCAACTAGGGACGATACAAAGGTAGCCGGTCTTCTTCGAGAGGAGGTCTTGAGGGTCTTCCCATAAACGGGTCTTGAATCCGTTTGGGGGATCTTCTCCGAGGAGGCGCTATCTCCGAGGAGAAGGTAACCAAGTGGATTAGCAAAGCTCTCACACGATATATGATGTAGGGTGAAACCCTAGATGGCCGATCTTTCACGAAAGGAGCGGATCCCAAAGAGAAACACGAAGAACACGAGAGGGATTCACGAGGGAAAGCACGAGAGAATCACTCAAACCAACAAGATTCGATTACACATGTGCTAGATCCTCAAAACACAAAGAGATACACGATGATCCAAGGTCAACAAAGGATGATACAAGTAACCGGTTCTTCTCCTAGAAGGATCTTGATGGGGCCGCCCAAGAGGGGGTCTTGAATACAAGTTGATCTTCTCCGAAGAGGGGCCGCAGTCTCTCTCAAGGAGGAGATCGGTTTGGATGAGCGAAGCTCTATCTCGAAGTATGAGCTAAACCAACGCTAACCCTAGCTAGGCGGTGGAAGAGGTCTATTTATAGTCTAAGTGCAAATGGGGTGAAGTGAAGGGGTACATGGGCCTCGAGCCCGAATCTGGACGCAGCCAGGTACCGGACGTCCGCTGGGGACCGGTCGTCCGGTGTCTTAGGAGTCGCCGGACGTCCGGTGTCCTCCGGTCGTCCGTTGGTTCTGCTCTGTGATGGGGGTGCCGGACGTCCGGTAGCTCTGGACTTCCGCTGATGTTGGCTCGGGTGCTGGTGCGCCGGTCGTCCGGTCCGGACCGGACGTCCGCTCGTTCGCTTTGGGTGCAGGGGCACCGGTCGTTCGGTCTGGGCCGGACATCCTCTCGCTGGGGTTCGGCTGAGGCTTTAGGCGCCGGACGTCCGGTCCCGGTCGGTCGTCCGGTGGCTGGGACTTTTCCTGCACCCCTTCTTCTTCTCCGTCTTCTCGTCCATCTTCCTATTCTTCTTGTCCTTGCTCCTTAGCTTCTCAATTGTACCTGAGTATGCACAAAGTATCCATATGAGGTAGTAGCCATGCTTCATGCACATCAAAGTGGAATTGTGAGAGGAGAGATGTCACCTCGGTTTCAAGGGCTCTTGCACGTGATCGAGTCATGGGTCCGGTAGGCACTTGATGAGACGATGGTAGGTCTATGGGGATAACCTTGGGATGCTCCGCATCATCTCCCCTCCCTTGGGGAAGATCCGTCCTCGGATCAAAATCTTCATCACCGTGGAAAGGAGAGAGATCTTTGACGTTGAAGATGTCGCTCACGTTGTACTTGTCGCGCAGGAGGTCGATCTTGTAAGCATTGTCGTTGTAGCGTGCAAGCACCTTGAAGGGTCCATCCGCTCATGGATGAAGCTTGGATTTGCGTTCTTGTGGGAAGCGTTCCTTGCGAAGGTGTAGCCACACTCGATCACCAATGTTGAAGACCATAGGTTGCTTGTTGAAGTTGAGCTTGGTCGCAAGGCGTTGAACTTGGCGCTCGATGGTGTTTCTTGTATCTTCATGCATCTTCTTGAGATGTGTCACATGCGCACTTGTGTCCAAATTGATGCACTCTTGGAGTGGTAGAGGAAGAATGTCCAATGGTGACAATGGGTTGAATCCGTAAACGACCTCAAAAGGCGACTTGACGGTTGTTGAGTGTCTTGCTCGGTTGTTGACGGACTCGGCGATAGGTAGGCACTCCTCCCACTCCTTGATGTTCTTCTTGATGAGTATTGAAAGTAGAGCGGAGAGTGTGCGGTTTGTCCCCTCCGTTTGACTGTCGGTTTGAGGATGGTACGCCGTGGAGAAGAGTAGCTTGATTCTGAGCTTGGCGCATAGAGTCTTCCAAAAGTAGCTAAGGAACTTGACGTCGCGGTCCGAGACAATTGTCTTTGGCACACCATGGAGACGCAATATTTCCCTACAAAAGAGATTAGCAACATGTGAAGCATCGTCTATCTTGTGACAAGGAATAAAATGTGCCATTTTGGAGAAACAGTCCACAACGACAAATATGGAATCTTTCCCATTGTGAGTTTTTGGCAAACCAAGTACAAAGTCCATGCTTATGTCTTCCCATGGTTGGTATGGAATCGGTAGAGGCATATAGAGGCCATGAGATTGAGCTTTGGACTTAGCTTTGCGGCATGTCGAACATCGGTCGGTGAAGCGATTGACGTCCCGAAACATCTTTGGCCAAAAGTAGCTCTTCGAGAGCGTGGCGAACGTCTTATCGTGTCCAAAGTGTCCCATTAATCCTCCTCCATGCGATTCATGCAAAATCAATAAACGAAGGAACGACTTGGGGATGCAAAGTTTGTTAGCTCTCATAAGGTAGCCGTCTTTGATGTAATAGCGTTCCCATGATGTATGTGACAAACACTTGGCATAAGGAGTGGCAAAAGTCTCATCGTGCGCATACAATTCTTTGATATGCTCGAAGCCAATGACATCTAACTCAAGTTGCGTGACTAGCATGCATATGCGGGAAAGAGCATCCGCGACGATGGTTTCTTTCCCCTTTATGTACTTGATGACATAGGGCAAAGACTCAATGAATTCACTCCATTTAGCATGACGCTTGTTCAACTTAGTTTAACCCTTGAGATACTTGAGGGTCTCATGATCGGTATGAATGATAAACTCATGGGGACGAAGGTAATGTTCCCATTCATGTAAAACACGGACTAAAGCATATAGCTCTTTGTCCTAGATGGGATAGTTGAGTTGCACTCCGGAAAGTTTCTCACTAAAGTAAGCTATGCGATGCTTCTCTTGCGTTAACACTCCTCCTATGCCATTACCGCTAGCATCGCAATGAATCTCAAAAGGCTTGTTGAAGTTGGGTAAAGCAAGCACGGGAGCATCAGTAAGCAAATTCTTAAGCTCATTGAAAGCAATATCTTGAGATGGTCCCCAAACAAAAGGCGCGTTCTTCTTGCTCAAAGCATGCAAAGGTGAAGCAATGGTACTAAAATCCTTCACAAATCTATGGTAGAAACCGGCTAAACCAAGAAAACTATGCACTTGTTGCAAATTGGTTGGTTGGGGACAAGTTTTAATAGCATCGATCTTGGACTCATCTACATGAACACCCTTAGAAGAGACAACGAATCTTAAGAAAACAAGCTTATCAACACCAAAAAGGCATTTCTCCATATTAGCATAGAGACGCTCTTTCCTAAGAGTTTGCAAAACGGTGCGGACATGGGTGACATTCTCTTGGATAGATTTGCTAAACACAAGAATGTCATCAAAGTAAACCACAACAAATATACCAATGTAAGGGCGAAAGACATGATTCATAAGGCGCATAAAAGTGCCCGGTGCTTCCGAGAGACCCATAGGCACGACTAACCACTCATACAAACCAAACTTGCTTTTGAAGGCGGTTTTCCATTCATCACCCTCTTGTATGCGGATTTGATAGTAACCACTCTTAAGATCAATTTTGGAAAATATAGTGGAACCGCTAAGTTCATCAAGCATATCATCAAGGCGTGGAATGGGGTATCTATATCTAACGATGATAGCATTGATAGGTCTACAATCGGAGCACATGCGAAAGACACCGTCATGTTTTGGCACAAGAATGACCGGTACGGCACAAGGACTCAAACTTTCACGCACATGACCATGGTCTATGAGATGCTTTACTTGCCTTTGTATTTCTTTGGTTTCTTCGGGGTTGATGCGGTATGGAGCTTTGTTGGGAAGCGGCGCTCCAGGGATGAGATCAATTTGGTGCTCAATGCCTTGTAGTGGAGGTAGACCCGGACGTAGCTCATCTGGGAAAACATCTTGAAATTCCTGCAATAGAGAAGATAACACCAAAGGTAGATCGTGAGAGTTGTTAGTTTGTGTGACCTTGTCCTTGCACAATAGGACATAGTGTAGGACACTTGATGGGTTCTCACACACTTCTCTCATCTCACGTTTGGTGGCAAAGAGAACTAAGTTTTTCTTGTCGCTCATCGTGGAGTCACTCAATTTGGGCTTGTGGCGCTCACTCTCTTTTTGGTGGATTGCTCTCTCACTATTTTCTCCATGATGGGTGGCTTGCTTGTCGGTGAGCACTTGGATTGGAGACATAGGAAGTAGCACGAACTCTTTCCCTTTCATCTTGAAGCTATAGTGATTTGTACGCCCATTGTGAATGACACCTCAGTCAAATTGCCATGGCCGTCCAAGGAGGAGGTGGCAAACGGTCATAGGAGGGACATCACATTCCAATGTGTCTTCATAGGCGCCGATCTTCAAAGAGACTTGTACTCTATGCTCGACTTGTATGGTGCCGGTGTCGCTTAGCCATTGAACCTTGTAGGGGTGAGGGTGCTTCATCTTGACCAATTGGAGCTTGGAGCATAGTTCTTCACTTGCTAAGTTGTGGCAACTCCCTCCATCGATGATGACTTTGACAGATCGTCCATTGATGCCGGCCTTGGTGTGAAAGATATGGCATCTTTGATCTTCGTCTTGTTGATGTTGAAGAGTCAAGACCTTGGAGACAACAAGAGCGGGGCTTGAATCTTCATCGCAAAAGACTTGGTCATCTTCATCTTCATTGTTCACTTGTCGGTGCATGGCCACTTGCTCAAGAGCTTCCATTTCTCCTTCACTCATGGAGTCATAGGTTTTGTCGTCGTTGAGGATCATGGTGCGCTTGTTTGTGCACTCGAAGGACTTGTGGCCTCGGCCGCCGCATGTGAAGCATTTGATAGAACTTGTCTTGATGGTCTCATCGGGTGGAGTAGATGATGATGGAGCTTTCTTGAAGTTGTTTGTAGTAGGAGGACGACTTGAGCTTGTTGAAGCTTTCTTGTAACTTGACTTGTCGCCGTTGCTTGTACAAGGCTTGGTTGAGGTAGAAGGTGTTCGAGTCGTCGAAGCTTGATTGTTGGAGAGGCCATAGGACTTGGATGAGAACTTGGCATACTTGAAGTCGTCTTGTACCTGCCGTTCCACTTTGGTAGCTTGATGCACTAGCTCGATGAGGTTCGAGTATGGTTGGAAGTCGGCGATCTTCTTGATAGGATGATTGAGTCCATTCAAGAACCTTGCCATAGTTTTCTCATCATCTTCTTTGACATTGGCTCGTATCATGGCAATCTCCATTTCCTTGTAGTACTCTTCAACGCTCTTTGTGCCTTGCTTGAGTTGTTGAAGTTTCTTGAAGAGGTCGCGGTTGTAGTAGTTTGGCATGAATCGTGCTCTCATGACATCCTTCATTTGTGCCCAAGTAGTGATGGGTGGTTCACCTCTTGCCTCACGGCGCTCAATGACTTGTTCCCACCAAATGAGGACATAGTCTTGGAACTCAAGGGATGCCATCGCGATCTTCTTCTCTTCTTCATAATTGTGCAAACGGAAGATCTTGTGAACTTTCAATGCCCATGAGAGGTATTCTTCGGGATCGTTGCTTCCGTTGAACTTGGGCATGGTGAACTTGAGCTTGCCGTAGCGTTGCTCTTCATTGTGTTGGGGTCGGGGATGATGACACCCATGTTGTAGATGATTGTCCAACTCGTGGTGCTCTTGACGAAGTTGCAAGTCTTCCTCATGTTGCTCTTGGCGAGGATTGGGTCCATTGTCTTCTTGTTCTCGATGGACTTGATGTTCTTGTCTCGCTTGAGAGGGAGCTTGTCTATCTTGACGAGGCGCTTGTCTATCTTGACGAGGAGCTTGTTGACGCACACGTCTTTGATAAATTCTTTCTTGAGCTTCATCGCGAAGTGCTTCTTGATGTAGTCGAGCTTGTCGGCCTCGGTCAGCTACGGCACGACTTGATTCATGAAGGGCACGTTGCGCTTCAAGTGCTTGAGCTTCACGTAGTTGTTGTTCTTGGCATTCCGCCTCGGCGTCTTGTGCATCTTGATGTTGTTGCGCTCGCTCCTCTTGTTCGTGTTGACGTTGGCGTTGCCGTTCCCGAGCTAGCGCAAAGGCTTCTTCGGCTTGAGGTCGTCGATGTTCTTGCGAGTCGGTGTCTCGAAGTGGATTGAGGTTTGCTTGACGCTCGTTGCGTGCGGCTCGATGGAGAGTGTTCGATGATGGTGTACTTGAACCGGAGATGGTGTCGTCGGAGTGTCGACTTGAACGGCTCCTTCTTGAAGTGGAGGAAGAATGGTTGAGCAACAAAGCGCGAATCTCGTCCATCCTTGCGTCATTCTCTTGCTTGTGATCGTCGAGCTTGTTGTCAAAGTAGTCCCTTGTACATTGCTCGGAAAGTCGTAAGTCAGTGGCAAGGTTGTCGATGTGTTCACTCATAGCTTGTTGCTCTTGATTCAAAGCACGTTGTGCACCAAAGAGGTGACTCTTGGTGATGAAGGAGTTCATGTCATCGTCTTGCTCCATGAAGAGCGGGTTGGAAGAAGTAGTTGGCCTATCCATCATTCCAAGACAAGTGTGAGTGGGAGAAAGGGAAGAACCAATATCAAATGTACCTTGACCGATGTTGACAATGGATCAAAGATGACTCCAATGTGTAACAAGGAAATAGCACAATTGGTACTAATTCTTGTTGGTTCTCACACCTACACAAGTAAAAGCTTTTGGTGGAGCTTGGTTAGGATGGTGGCACAATTTTTAATGTGAATGTAAGCAAGATTCAATAATGTTGGAAAAGATTCGCAAGATGCAATGTAACAAGTAGACCAAGCATATACGGTACACGAAAACACACACGCAAAAAGATAAGTGGGGTTGAGCAACCAAGGGTGAGCCAAAATGTGGAATCCACAAAAATGCTCTTGTTGCACAACACTAGAGAGATGCTAGCACGATTGCACGATAGGCGGATACAAGAACTTGTGCACAACCTACTTAGCAAAAATGCAATGACTTCTATCCTAAATATATTTTATGCAAGGTGTTGCTATGATATGATCCAAGATGATCGAGTATGACAATCTTAATGTTGTATGATGCTATGGTTGTTGCTTAAAAGCTCTTTGCTTATCTTTCCTCTTTGCTTAAAAGCTTGGTTGGCTCTTTGATGTTTGAGCTCTTTTCTTATGCGATGCTTGACGAACCAAGATAGCAAGTGAGTATGCAATGACAACTTAGTGACACAAGAGATGATACCAATATAGGCAACAATGATGTATGTATATATGCTATGGGAAGTATGATCACTAATGTGCACAAATCTCGTTGCCGGCAATAGTCAATGGCTAGTCTCGATGGGTAAGCAACGCAAAGGAGTAAGGCGATGATGACTAACAATGTGATGGCAAGAGTGATATGTCCAATACCAAGATGAGGTTACCGGTCTTGCTTCTGGTATGGTGTCAAAATAGTGGCACGAATACCAAGTCATAGTTGAGGTGGTCATTGTTGATGACCGGTGTTGATGATGCGTCCATGGCGAAAATGAGCGGCGGTGGTGTCAATGTCGAACCATACCTAGATAGTCGAAACACAAAAGGATACGGTACCGCAACTCAAATTCTCAAAACCAAAGGCGACCAAAATCGTCAGAGTAGGTGGCGGTTAGGTGGTGGTGTGGGTAGGGATATTGGGACGGTTTTGCGGAAGTTGGAGGTGGTGTAGCGGATGATGTTGTGGAAGTAGCGGTCGTCCGGGCGCGGACGGATGTCCGGTCGCCGGTCGTCCGGTAACGTCGGTCGTCCGGTGCTTCCTGGGTCGCCGGACGTCTGGTGATGTGACGGTCGTCCGATGGTCGGGGTCAACGCGAGATTTTAGATCCGGGAGGTGATTTTTGGGGGGAATATGGGGAATTTGGGAGGGATTTCGACGCGGAGATGGAGGGGGAAGGCTAAATCTACTTGCAACGCAACAAATTCACGGATCAAAACCAACAAAACATCATCAGAACTCACAAAACACAAGAAAAATTTTGGGGCTCTTTTTGGTGGGGATTTTCGGATTAGGACGAAAAACAACAAAGTCACGCTAGAAAAACGAAGAGGGGGGCTCCGAAATCGTGATCAACCTTGCTCATGATACCAGGATGATGTAGGGTGAAACCCTAGATGGCCGATCTTTCACGAAAGGAGCGGATCCCAAAGAGAAACACGAAGAACACGAGAGGGATTCACGAGGGAAAACACGAGAGAATCACTCAAACCAACAAGATTCGATTACACATGTGCTAGATCCTCAAAACACAAAGAGATACACGATGATCCAAGGTCAACAAAGGACGATACAAGTAACCGGTTCTTCTCCTAGAAGGAGGTCTTGATGGGGCCGCCCAAGAGGGGGTCTTGAATCCAAGTTGATCTTCTCCGAAGAGGGGCCGCAGTCTCTCTCGAGGAGGAGATTGGTATGGATGAGCGAAGCTCTATCTCGAAGTATGAGCTAAACCAACGCTAACCCTAGCTAGGAGGTGGAAGAGGTCTATTTATAGTCTAAGTGCAAATGGGGTGAAGTGAGGGGTACATGGGCCTCGGGCCCGAATCTGGACGCAGCCAGGTACCGTACGTCCGCTAGGGACCGGTCGTCCGGTGTCTCAGGAGCCGCCGGACGTCCGGTGTCCTCCGGTCGTCCGTTGGTTCTGCTCTGTGATGGGGGTGTCGGACGTCCGGTAGCTCCGGACTTCCGCTGATGTTGGCGCGGGTGCTGGTGCGCCGGTCGTCCGGTCCGGACCGGACGTCCACTCGTTCGCTTTGGGTGCAGGGGCACCGGTCGTCCAGTCTGGGCCGGACGTCCTCTCGCTGGGGTTCGGCTGAGGCTTCAGGCGCCGGACGTCCGGTCCCAGTCAGTCGTCCGGTGGCTGGGACTTTTCCTGCACCCCTTCTTCTTCTCCGTCTTCTCGTCCATCTTCCTATTCTTCTTGTCCTTGCTCCTTAGCTTCTCAATTGTACCTGAGTATGCACAAAGTATCCATATGAGGTAGTAGCCATGCTTCATGCGCATCGAAGTGGAATTGAGAGAGGAGAGATGTCACCTCGGTTTCAAGGGCTCTTGCACGTGATCGAGTCATGGGTCTGGTAGGCACTTGATGAGACGATGGTAGGTCCATGGGGATGACCTTGGGATGCTCCGCATCAATATATGAGCTAATCCTTTGCTAACCCTAACTAGGAGGTGGTGGAGGAGTATATATAGTCTAGGGACACTAAGGGGTAAGTGAGGGGTACATGGGCTTCGGCCCACAACACTAGACACAGCCAGGGGCCGGTCGTCCGATAGGTACCGAACGTCCGGTGGCTCGCGAGGGTCCCATCGTCCGGTACTTGTCGGATGTCCGGCGTTTTTGCTCTGTTGACGTGGTGCCAGATTTCTGGAGACGGTCGGACGCCCGGTCACTAGAGTGTGTCGGACGTCTGGTACTTGTCGGACGTCCGGCCGCTGTAGCTTCCGTTGGCCGGCCCTTCTAGCTGGATGAATGCCCAGGTGTCGGACGTCCAGCATTGCGCGGTCGTCCGGTGGCTGAAGACTTCGGGCAGCTTCTTCTATTGGTCCTTGTAATTGGCGTCCTCGCTAGCTCGTCCGTTGGATGTGGTGGCTCCGTGGCTTTCCTCTAAGTACCTGATCATGCATAGCACACACGTTGGAGGTAGTAGCCATGCCTCACATGTAGAAAGTGAAAGTTTGGAGAGGAGCGAGTTCACCTTGTGGCCAATGGCGTATGTTCGAGGTCTCGTCATATGTCCTCTTGGGGCTTGGAGAGTAGTCAGAGTGTACATGGGGATGAATGTGGGATGCTCCGCATCATCTCCCCCCTTGGGAAAGATCCGACCTCGGATCGTGATCCTCATCACCATGGAAACAGTTGTCGTGGATGTACTTGTAATTGGACAGAGTGAAGGCATTGCGCAATCCAAGTACTCCAAGGTGTCTCCGGTACGTGGTACATGCAAAATGAGCAAACACAAAGTACATTTGGAAACACAATGGTTAGCGCACATGAAGTGTCCATCATAGAAAAATGAGTCCGTTCAGCAAGATTGTTCATGACAGAGTGCATGAAGCTTATGAAGATGATATAGAATGATATGCAAAGCTTTCATGGGAGCAAAAGCATTCATTATGCACAAAAATGTATTGTGAATATGATCAATGCAACCACGGTGCAAAATGATGTCATAATGGGATGGTTGATCAAAAGCATGAACATGGTAATGGGTGCTCAAAATGAGTATGTGATCATGCAATTGAGATGGGCAATATGGTCGTGATGTATGAATATGCCATCAAGGTAGATCACAACAAATTTGCTAAGAAAATTCACAAGCTCATATATCATGGATGACATGGGGATACAAGATGCAACAAGGCAATCATAATGTGAGTCAATCCATGCATGAGATGCAAATTTGTAATGTGTATGATATGTCCATCGAGCATGACATGTGAAAGCACAATCAACAAATATGGAGGTGTTGGTGTACCAATGCTCGATGTCGTGGCATGAGTGGAGGTCCGCAGGTGCATCCAAGAAGTCTGAGCGCTCCTCAATGCGAAGCTCCATAGAGGCAATCTTCAATGTCGGTCCTCCATCCAATAGGTGCAACATGTAGACAGGAAGGAAACAACAATGAAAGAATGACCCATACAATGTGTGTATTTGAGGATGGCTCAAAGGGAAGGATTTCACCTTTAGGAGATTGTTGCAAATGTTGGTGTTGCACATCGTGTATGCCTTCACATGACCAAGTTGTCGCATAACGGTACCGCCTTGTGAATCCTCCAAAATGAAAGAACATGACAAACACTCGGAAAAACAAATGAGGTTAGCGGAAGTGCAAAACCTATCATTCGTGTGGTAAAATACCCAACAAGTGTATGCATCATGCTCATCATAAGAAAGGACAAGGGAGCATTTCATAGTATGGAGGCATATGATGCGAGAACAACCAAATACAATAGGCTCAATCAAACAAGCATGCATCACGAGTAATATGTTCGAGTCTCCAAGGGATGCAACAATTGGAGGTAAGCAACAATGAACAAGATATATCATGTGAGAGGCATGAACATATATGTCATCAACCCAATAAAGCGAGTAAGAATTGAACATGGGTGATGCGGTAAAGCAAGCAATCATGGTGATCAAGTCAAGCAAGCTATTCATTCGAAGAAAATACTGTGCATGAATAATTCACATGAGATAGCACAAGCATGAAAGGAGGATATGAGCAAAATAGCATCAATAGCATGGGGCACATGATAAACATGGCAATAGCAACAAGGATCTCCACCGAGCATGCAAATACACATAGGAGTAGCATAATGTTGAATCATGGGTAGATGCAAGCAAGGGTCACAATTGCATGGCAACGACATAGAAGCAAGCATAGCATGCAAAGTGAACACGATAAAATGAGCATGAAGTGACAAGCGGTATATAGCCCATAGCCGTGTGAGAGCCAAGTGAGAGAGATGCACGTAGTCGTTGCTAGAAGAGAGTGGTGGGAAGGATAGTTCATGGGAACCCAAGTTATGTTTGCTCTCAAGAGATCGTTTCGTCAACTCTTGGGATTGAGAGGTTGATGAGTATACGTGAGTACCTACACAAAACAAAGACAAAGGGAAAATTGTGTGTGCGTGGTAGATGTACACATCGTCCATCATGATGCACACATGCTTGTGTTGGTTAGCACAAAATATACAATGCTTGAATAAATGATATGCGTGATATAGAAACATGTCATCCATCATGATAGGTTTGTTGTTATGTATAGCATAATGGAGACTCAAATTGTGTAATGCATCACAAGAAATATGTAGAGCATTTTTATTCATGGAATGCATATGGTGAAAGCAATTATGAGAATCATGCAATGTATGGAATGCATAAAAATCTCCTAATATTTATGAGGAAACTATGGGGGTCTCCTCATGAGAATTAGTGGAAACATCACATGGAGAATATTGACAACATCCAAAACAATGCATATTTGGTTCTATGTGATCATGGCATGGCATAGTAGATGAATTGCACAAATCATCACATGAAAAACAAAAGCCAATGACCATCATCTCGTCATCTATGCCATAAGTGCAATGGGATTTATTTGAATGGGGCATGCATAGCTACTATGTTGAGATTGAAATGATGCGATATGGGAGATCTCACTCATAGCATATGACAAGTTTAAAGGATTAACAAACATGATGTGACCAATAGAATTTTCACATGATATCCTATGGAGCATAGCATCACAACTAGACAAATCAACATGCTCATCATCATATTCATCATAAATAGGTAAGTCATGACATGAAGAAGTCGCACTAGCATGAGCATGGGAATAGGTGGATCAACATCATGCAAGCAATCATTCGTAAAATAGTCCACTAGTGGGACAAGAGAAGCACCATCACCTATGTTACCGTTGGAGCATCGCTCATGTGTTGTAGGTGAGGTGTTGAAGACCAAGTCGTGTTCATCTTGATCTTGATGGAACCATGTGGGGGTGCTCTTCTTCCACCATGGCCATCGTCGTCTCCATTGGAGGTATGGACTTGTCGAGGGTAGGCATGTCGTGATGCAGGAGACCTAGCACCAAAGAAGAAAACACACTCGAAGTAGAGGTTGAATCGTTAGAAATCATAGTGGCCTCACGTGTCGTGTCAACTACCTCACTCACTAAGTGTTGTGGCTCACTCCCTACCTCTTGGATGCTCTCACTCATATGGTTGGTGGAGTCACTCAAATGGCTCTCAACCTCACATAGGATGTGTGGCATGCTCTCATGTATGGGGCTAGTGGTGGTCACACTCATCCTCTCATAGGAAATGCACTCAATGTCATATATGGTGGTCGGAGAGATGTAGATGCAAATATCTCCATGCTCAGTCATGTCGTGGATGAAGGCCAAAGATAACATTTCATGTGCGGTCTCGTAGCTTGACTCGGAGTATGAGTCCAATATGGGCGTCGTCTTCATGTTGTTGAAGAGGCTTGTGCTCGTCGCCGTGGTCGAAGGGGATGGCCCTTGCTCGACCTTCTTGTCGCCATCTTGTTGTCGGATGCCCATATGATGTGGCACCTCGTATCTCGTCTCCCTGACCGAAGGGAATGTCCCATGCTCGGCCATCTTTCTTGAGGGGCTTCTGAAGATGGAAGTATCGCCCTCGCTCGTAGGTGGTCGCCTTGTACTTGATGATATTGATGTAGGCGAACTCACGGGAAGTAGGCGAAGATGTCGTACGTCCAAAGGCGAAGATGCCTTGATAGCACTTGGCGAAGATGCCGGAGTGGTGGTGGTAGTAGCCATAGCGTCCTCTTGGTGGTGCTTGTCTCGCGGTCTTCTCTTATGCTCTTGAGGCTTGGCCTTGGCATGAAGTAGAGCTTGTTGGGACTTGTACATTTGCGCTTGGCGAGCATCTTCATGATGATGGTGTCGTTGTCGCACTTGAGCTTGTAGTAGATGTCGTTAGTCGTCGTCGTGCACATGTTGCTTGGAGGTGACTTTCCCTTCATGACGAGGTGGATCACGAACGTGATGGTGGTCGCCATGGAGATGTGGACGTGGACGACTTGCGCTTGCATCATTTTTGCGCTCCGAAGACTTGTGACTTGAACGTTGCCGCCTTGAGGATGATGAAGGGGAAGAACGGTTGATCAACAAGGTCCAAATCTCCTCCATCCTTGCATCTTGCTCCTCCTTTTGTCCGGAGAGCTTGTTGTCGATGTAGTCCCTTTTCCTTGCTTCGGAGGGACAAATGTCGATCGAGAGGTTCTTGATGCGTTCTCGCGATCTTGATTGTGCACCTTGCATTTGTTGTTGTACCTCGTAGATTGACGATTTTGTGATGTAGTTGTTCACGATGTCGTTGTTGTCGAAGACTGGAGATGAAATGCCTTGTCTATCCATCACTCCAAGAGAAAAATGTGAGTGGTAGAAAGAGAAGAACGAATACCAAATGTACCTTGACCAAAGTTGAAAGTGGATAAATGATCCCAACAATGTGGACAAGGAAATAGCACAATTGATACCAATTCTTGTCGGTTTCTCACACCTACAAAAGTAAGGCTTATGGTGGAGCTCGGTGAGGATAGTGGCACAAAAAATTTGATGCAAAATGTTATCCAGAGTGAATAATGTTGAAAGAGATTCACAAATTTGCAAGTGAAACCAGTAGACCAATAGCAATATGTGGCACACGGAAACACACACATGGATAGATAAATGGGGTCGTGCAACCAAGGAATGAGCTCAAAATGTGGAATCCACGGAAAATGCTCTTGTTACACAACTCTAGAGAGACTCTATCACGATTGCTCAATAGGCGGATATGACACTTGTCCACAACCTATGGGAGAAAAAAATGCAATGACTTCTATCCCAAGTATGCTATGTATATGATGTTCCGGTGGTATGATCCAAGATGATCGGATATGACAATCTTATGCGATGTGGTATGATGCTATGGCACTTGCTTACAAGATTGTTTGCTCACTCTTTTTCTTTGCATAAAAGATTATTCTTCTTCTTTTTTTTTGTATGGCCACAATGCAGAATGCACAAACCAAGATAGCAATTGTATATATGCGGGAACACCCTTGTGGCACAAGGGATGATATGATACCAATATGATATGGTATGTATGCAATGGGAGGTGTAGATCACTAATGTGCACAAGTAACGTTGCCGGCAATACTCAAATGGCTAGTCTCGATAGGAAAGTAACACAAAATGGGCTAGGGGTTAACAATGCAATGGCAAGGGAATATACAATGGAGGAATACCACGATACCAAGATGATATGGAGGTTACCGTCCGAGGCGATGATGAGTGGTGGTGATCTAGATGGAGATACCAAGATGATGGAGACTCGTCCCTAAGTAGCCGAAACACCTTAGGAAACAGAAAAACCGCGAACTCAAAATCTCAAATGTCAAATGTCATAATGGTGGTAGCGGGAATGCGGTGGTTGTTTTGTAGAAGCTCAATGGAATTGCGAAATGGTAATGCGGAAATGGAGGGTAAGGTGGTGGACTATACACGGTGTCCGAGTTGGAAGCATAGTCCCTAAGTAGCCGAAACACCTTAGGAGACACAACTCACAACACAAACAAAATTGGGTTAAGTTGGGGTTGCGGAAGTGGTTAAACCTATGCGGAAGTGGGTCTGGTGGTTGATGAAGAAGCAACCATCCCTAAGTAGCCTACACACCTTAGGAGACTCAAATCACTCCTCAAGCAACCACTAATGCAATGGGGAACAAAATTGGTTAGGTTGCGGAAGTCGGTGGTGGTGTAGCGGATGATGTGGTGGAAGCCCTAGGTGAGGATGCCAAAATTCACAAAATTTGATGGAGTCAAAAGATGTTGGTGGTAATTTTGTGGGAAGGGGGATGCCAACAGCTTCAAAACGAGCTAAAGAACGTCAAAATCGGAGTTCGAAGAATTAGTTATGGCCGAGAAAAAATCAGCCGAATTTGATATCTACAGGCAGCGGACGTCCGGCAATGGTCGGTCGTCCGGTCGGGTCAGAAATCCGCTAATTACAGCTTGGGTTAGGGGTTCCGGTCGTCCGGTAAGGTCGGACGTCCAGTGCTTCCTAGGTGTCCGGACGTGTGGTAAAATGACGGCCGTCCAATGGGTCTGGGACAACGCGAGATGCGAGTTTCGGGATGCGATTTTGGGCGAAATTTGGAGATTTTCGGGTCACAATAGAGGGGATTTCGTGGATGAAAGATGGGGAAACTTGGGGAGATGTTAGATCCACTTGAAACCAAGCAAATGTATCGATCAAATCCAACAAAACTTCGTCAAACCAACAAATCACAAAAAAATCGGGGCTATTTTTGGTGGGGATTTTCGAAATTGGGGAAGAACACAACAAATTTAGGCTAGAAAACAACGAGGGGAGGCTCTGAAATCGTGATCAACGTGGCTCATGGTACCAAGATGATGTAGGGTGGAACCCTAATCGGCCAATCTTTGACGAAAGGAGCGGATCCCGTGAAGAACACGAAGAACACGAGGAGGGAAACGAGGGAAAACACGGGGAAACACAATAGAAACACTGAACCAACAAGAAATAGTCACACGTGTGCTAGATCCTCAAGTACATAATAGATCACACAGTAGATGATCAACTAGGGACGATACAAAGGTAGTCGGTCTTCTCCGAGAGGAGGTCTTGAGGTTCTTCCCGTAAAGGGGTCTTGAATCCGCTTGGGGGATCTTCTCCGAGGAGGCGCCATCACCGAGGAGAATGTAACCAAGTGGATGAGGAAAGCTCTCACACGATATATGAGCTAATCCTTTCCTAACCCTAACTAGGTGGTGGTGGAGGAGTATATATAGTCTAGGGACACGAAGGGGTAAGTGAGGGGTACATGGGCTTCGGCCCGCAACACTGGACACAGCCAGGGGCCGGTCGTCCGACAGGTAGTAGATGTCCAGTGGCTCGCGAGGGTCCGGTTGTCCAGTACTTGTCGGACGTCCGACGTTTTGGCTCGGTTGAGGTGGTGCCGGATTTCCGGAGACGGTCGGACGTCCGTTCACTGGAGTGTGTTGGACGTCCGGTACTTGCCGGACGTCCGGCCATTGTAGCTTCCGTTGGCTGGCCCTTCTTGCTGGATGAGTGCCCAGGCGTCGGGCATCCGGCGTTGCCCAGTCGTCCGGTGGCTGAAGACTTTGGGCAACTTCTTCTCTTGGTCCTTGTACTTGGCGTCCTCGCTAGCTCGTCCATTGGAGGTGGTAGCTCCGTGGCTTTCCTCTAAGTACCTGATCATGCATAGCACACACGTTGGAGGTAGTAACCATGTCTCACATGTAGAAAGTGAAAGTTCGGAGAGGAGCGAGTTCACCTTTTGTCCAATGATGTATGTTCGAGGTCTCATCATATGTCCTCTTGGGCTTGGAGATTAGTCGGAGTGTACATGGGGACGAATGTGGGATGCTCCGCATCATGATGCCATGTTGCATAGGATTTCTTGTGACAATTCCTTAGGTCACATCATGTTTGCCAATCCGCTTGACTTGTCATATGATATGCATGAGATCAATCATATGTCATATTTGGAGATTTTGACATTTTTCTTGTGAAGCATGCTTGTATTGCCTCTTTGCACCATATATCTAGTGTCATGAATATAGCCATTGTTGCATCATATTATTCATGCACTTGTGCTTCTAATGGTTATGTGCAAGAGAAGAAAACCATCATGATGGATGATTTGTTTATCTACCATGCGCATACATTCTTTGCTTTGTTTTGTGCATGTGTAGGAAACTTGGACTTCGTGTCAACTTCCACGTCGCGTGAGTTGACAATCCGAGCTTTTGAGAGCGAACCACCCCCTACTACGACGATTCTACATCGCATTTGCATATTATGGATCATACTACTTGTGTTGCTTTCCCCATGACACTTATTATTCATCTTGGACCACTTGATTGCACACTTGTTAGAGGTCTTGCTTTGACTTGTCATTTTCACCATTCCATGAATCATGATATATATGCCTTGTGTGTTGCATCCAATTCTTGGATTACTTGCTCCTCTCATATGTTTGGTTGCAACAATGTCATCACTTCACATATTCCATGTCCCATTGATTGCTACATGCTTGCCTCACACATGATGAACAATTGCTCTTTCCATTGTGTTGAGTGCCACACGATATTCACCACGCCCTTTGCATATTATGCTTGGATTGTCTTGCACTTAACCCATGTGTTTGGACACTTCATTTTATTTGGTGTTGTGAATGATTCCTATGCCTACCATAGACCTTTCATTGAGCAATTTGTGAATGCTTGCTATGAACTTGAGGTAGATTCTTCTTCTCTTATCACACATATTTGCATCACTACCTCACATTCACGTGCTTTTCCCCATGATATCTTTGCTTGTGCTCAATTTATGTGCTTACATGCCATGTCACTATCCTTTGTCAAACCATATGATTTGCATGATGACGACACTTGTTTGGTGAATCACCTCTTGAATGCTTGGTTTTGCACTAATCCTAAACACATTTATTTTTCCAAGTGTTTGTTGTCCTTGCTATTTTGAAGGAATCATTAGAAGGTTCGACATTGGAGAGTGCCCACTTCAAGCTTGAAGATGATGAATACTTGGTGAACGTCCACTTCTACACGACGAAGCCATCTCCTTTCCATGGTGATTTGGTTTTCGATCCGAGGTTGGATCTTTCCCAAGGGAGGGGAGATGATGCGGAGCATCCTATGGACATCACCATATCAAGAGTCCGTTCGGCGAGTGACACGTGTGACATCTACTTCACATACACAAAGATGAATCATCTCCTTTACACGTGCTCATTTGACCCCTTCGAAGATGGTATACTACTTGACACTTCTCCCATGTGCATGCATAGGTATTGTCAGAACGCTACGGATGACTGAAGGAGTGCAAGCGCCAAGGGACACCTACACTATCCGCGAGGGAAGCGTGGAAGCGAAGACGGAAGACGAAGGAGCTGCGGAGTCTACAGCGATCGGACGACCGAAAGCCACCGGACGTCCGACAATCTACATCCATCGGACGACCGGACTACGCCGGACGTCCGACACCTGGAACTCCAGCCAGTCCAAGAGTCCAGCCGACAAGATCTACAGCGACTGGACGACCGACTGAGGCCGGACGTCCGACACCTCCTAGGCCACGGACGACCGAGCGCCTCCGGACAACTGGTGCCACGGCGACAGAACGATATTTACGGAAGTCCGAAGACTGCCGGACGTCCGGACCGTACCGAGCCTCCGGACGTCCGACACCCACCGGATGTCCGACGCCTGTGTGCGTAGCCGCGGGCCTTTGGCCTTGTATCTCTCTCCCACTTACCCCTTCATGGCTTAGACTATAAATAGACCTTCCCCTCATCCTTTCTAGGGTTAGCGTTGTGTTAGCTCATATGCGAGATAGAGATTCTCTCATCCATCCGGATCTACTCCATTGCGAGGGACCGACACCTCTTCGGAGAAGATCCACATTGGATTCAAGACCCCCTCTTGGGTGGCCCCTTCAAGACCTCCTCATGGAGATGAACTTTACCTTGTATCGTTCCTTTTGTTGTTCATGTACCTTGTGGATCTTGTGTGTTTGATTGTCTAGTGGATGTGTGATTGGACTTGTTCTTGAGTGCTTCCCCTTGTGTTTTCTCTCCGTTCTTCCCCGTGTTATTCGTGTTCTTAGTTGGGATCCGCTCCTTTCGTGAAAGATCGGCCGTATAGGGTTCCACCCTACATCGGTGTCTCTCTCTCTTGTATTGTTGTGTGCCTGCCAGCGTTCTTTGCTAGAATTTTCGACCAATAATCCCTTTGTGCAGACAATGATTTCTACCGATGGCTGCTAAATTAGATATGTAGATGTCATACATGATACTACCTCGTACCTCCATTCCTAAATCTAAGTCTTTTTAGAGATTCCGCTATAGGCTACATACAGAGCAAAATGAGTGAATCTACACTCGAAAATGCATACTGGAATCTCTACAAAGACATATATTTACGAACAGAGGTAGTACATTACACAAAATCATAGGTGGCATGTAGGAATTCCAGTGCACTACTTTAGGCTCCCTTAGAGTGCCTGCTAGTCCAGCACACAGAGTCATGGCTAGTTTATGCTACGCACACAATCGTTAATTGGTGGTTTAAATATGCGCAAGTAATATGCAATGTATTATCATGTAGAGATGTCTAAAATTAGATGTATGTGGCAATTTCATGGAACATCGCAAAAAAGGAGAGGCAGCGGTGAGCCTATACAATGTGCTATGGTAGGTCACTCCTCCATTGCAATCTTCGTGACATGTTATTTGTATGTCAGTTCTGTTGGCAAGTTTCTTAGGGACCGTTATTACGAGTTATCCTAAGAAAATAAGCACCTTTGAATATAAGCTCCAGGTAATAAGCCAACCAGTTCTTTTCATTTCATTCCTTTTTAGCTTATTTTTGGTATGATCAGTGAAAAGTCTAGATTGCATTATATTTTGTCATTTTGCTGCCCATATGAAAATTAATTTGACTTGCAAACATCACAAATTGAACCCAGTGCAGTAATTAATATGATAGGAAAACATACCATCACTATTTGTTCAAAATGCAAATACAAAGATACCATCTACTTTGCACAATCTACTTTGGTCAATGTCCATAGAGATCACATTGCCTAATTTAAACAAAGAACGCATGACCCACATTTAAATCAAGAACAATTATTTATTCAAATTCGATGGTCCAAGTGGCTAGTTATTATCATATAGCAGCACCACCTGAAAGCATCATATAGCAGCAGCAGGTCATAGCAACTCATCATACAGCGGCAGCAGCAGCAGTAGTGTGCAATTCATCATATACCAGCAGCTCATAGCAATTCATCATATAACAGCAGCAGGAGCAGCTCATAGCAATTCATCATATAGCAACAACAGGAGCAGCTCATAGCAATTCATCATATAGCAGCAGCAAGAGCAGCTTATAGAACCTCATCATATAGCAGGAGCAGCTCATAGCAATTCATCATATAGCAGCAGCAGCTCATAGCAATTCATCATATAGCAGCACCAGGAGCAGATCATAGCAATGCATCATATAGCAACAGCAGATGCAGCTCATAGCAATTCATCGTATAGTGGATCAGAATGAAAATGTGGCAAAAAATTAGAGGAGATCCTCACCTTGTTGGATGAGCTCATCCTTCAATAGCACCTCAAGGCCAGGGCCTGGGAGGAGGGGAGGGGGAATAAGGTGCCTTCTGCCGTAGTGTGGCATCAGCCATAGTTGTGCGGCGCCCGCTGGAGTAGTGCGTTGGACGGACCACAATGGAGCAGCTACTGGAGACCATGAGAATGAGGGGCGGCGCCAGAGGGAGGAGCAGCCGGGGAGATTTGGCCCTACCTGTCGGCCATGTAGCCTACACTGGTACGCGTCGGTCCTAAACAAACGGTTTTTAACCCCTTTCCGCGACGGCATTTGGAATCGTCGCCAAGTGAGTGTGGGCGATAGGGGGGGTCCTTCTCACACGACCCAAAAACCATCGGGGATATGCCCTCCTGGCACACACGCTCAGCAAAATGAGGTTGTGTGCGACCGGCGAGCGCTCAAATACAGAAATACGTACAATAGAGCTAAAAAATACAATTATACGACGAAATTGTTTTAGGTCGCAAGTACATCCCACACAGTCAGTCCCCGCTAAACGTTTATGTTCGTATGTACATCCCACACAATCGCTCCAAGGTAAACATTTCTGTTCACAGGTACATCACACATAATTTTTCACGTTAAATCGTTTGCGTTATTGAATGGATCACACACGGTCCGTAGAAGAAACTATGTGGCAAAGGCTGTCCATCACACATAGTTTTTGATGTGGAGCATCCTTCCATCATCCCCATGGACACTACACCGACACATCAAGCCCCACGTGGACCTATAACAAGAGCTAGAGCACGTGCTTTGGAAACCAAGGTGAACTCCTTCCTACTTAGCTTGCATATGGATACGAATGGAACATTATTGCTACCTCACCAAGATATGCTATGTCTCATTAGGTATGAAGAGGAACACCACCAAGAGGCTCAGGAGCACCCCCAAGGAGAAGAGGAACCACCCCGAGGCCACGCGGACCAAGACGGAGTGCAACAGCATGAAAACTGGAAGTCCCAGGTGACCTCGTGCGCACGGGCCCCCGAGACCCCGTGCCCACGGGCTATCCAGGAAGTTGGCGCTGGAGCACCCCGTGCACACGGGCCTCCCAGGATGGACGGCTGAGATCCCCAAACCGAGCCCCTCTTCATCTCTTTCGACCCCAATACTATATAAATCGTACCTAGGGCTATGTTTAGGGTTAGCAAAGTATGAGATGAGATATTTGTGAGCTTTGCTCCTCCTACCTTCCCACTTGTGGAATCAAGGCCCCTTTTGGGAAGAATCCTAGTGGATTTCAAGACCTCCTCTAGGAGAAGACTATCTTCAAGACCTCATCTCCTAGGAGTGGGAAGAACTTTGCCATTGTATCTTTCCTTTGGTTGTGTTTGTGACTTGTGGATCTTGTATTGCTATTCTAGTGGATGTGTAATTCGGGAATTGTTTTAGGGATCTCCTCTTTGTGTTCTTCAGAGTTTGCCCTTTTCCCCTCCAAGTGTGAAAAGATCCCCCTCTAGGATTTCATCCTATATAAGTTTTTATGTGGTAAACATTTCCGCATGGACCATCCAGAAACTTTCGGCCATCTTTTCTTTTGCACCTTTTTGCTTCCATACCAACACTCGTGTTCTTCCACACTACTTCTTGTGGTTGTTTGAGTTTCGGACCGCGGTTTCTCTTGTGTCCTAAGGTGTTTCTGCTAATTAGGCGCATTTGGAGATCATCATCGCCGCCACTCGATCATCAACTCAAACACCACACTGGCTTCACCAACTTCATTCTTACCGTACGATCGGACAGTAACCTCGACGACATCTCACCCTTGCTTTTGCATTGATAACTCGAGCCATTTCGCGTCGCTTACCCATCGAGACTAGCAAGTTGAGAATTGCCGGGCCATGCTATTGTGCACCGTATTGATCTTGTTACCATCTTAGTGCCATAAGTCTCTCCCGTGGATATCTTACATACTTGACTCTACCTTAAAAAAACAAGAAAAGCTTTTAAGCAAAAGAGGAGCAACAAAGAGCTTGTAAGCAATAGCATCAAGTCATTTTTGCATATCATCTTTGACACCTCATACGTAGCATAGTTGGGATTGAAGACGGCACGTTTCTATTATAGGTTGGTGCACATGCGTATCTAGCCCATTTGAGCAATTGAGCTAGGGTCTCTCTAGTATTCGCACAACAAGAGCATTTTCCGTGGTTGCACATTTTGACCTCACCCCTTGGTTGTGCGGATCCCATCTATCTTCCGTGTGTGTGTTCCTAGTGATATCATTGGGTTTGATCTATTTGTTTTTACTTGCATTTTTGTGAATCTTCCCAACCTTATCGATATCTTGACTAACATTTGCTTGAAATTTTTGCCACCATCCTAACCGAGCTCCTCCATAAGCCTTTTACTTGTAGGTGTGAGAAACAATTCCCGGTACCAATTCCCCTATTATAGCATCGTGAGATCATACTTGTTACATCCACAATCTTCGGAAAAGGTAACTTTGGTTTTGTTCTCTCATTTTCCTACTCACCACCACTTTCTAATGATGGATAGGCCAAGTACTTCTACCAACCCACTCTTCATGGAGCAAGACGATGATATGAACTCCTTCGTTACCAAGAGTCACCTCTTTGGTGCACAACGTGCTTTGCATCAAGAGCAACAAGCTATGAGTGAATGCATCGACAACCTTGCCGCCGACTTACGACAATCCGAGGAACATACAAGGGACTACTTCGACACATCATTGAGTTCCCTCGAAGACGATATCCGAACCATGATGGTCAATCGCTCTTCTACCACTTCGTCATCTTCAAGACGGATCCGCTCACGTCGACACTCCGACGACACCATCTCTGGTGCAAGTACACCGTCTTCGAACACTTTTCGACGTGCCGCGCGCAACGAGTATCACGCAAACCTCAATCCTCTACGCGACACTGACTCGCAAGAGCATCGACGACGTCAAACCCAAGAAGCCTTTGCGCTAGCACGAGAACGTCAATGCCAACATGAAGAGGAAGAACGCGCGCGTCTACACCAACATGCACAAGATGCCGAGACACAGCGTCAAGAATAACAACTCCATGACCAGCAAGCACTTGCGGCACAACAAGCTCTACGCGATTTGAGTCGAGCCATTGCCGACCAAGGCCGTCAAGCCCGTGAACAAGAGGAAGCATTTCGTGAAGAAATTCAAGAACAAAGATTTCAAGCTCGCGTGCATTGTCAAGTTCCTCCTCGAGCTCGCGAAGCTCCCCCAGAAGCTCGCCAACACCATCAAGTTCATCGAGAGCATGAAGACAATGGAAATCCTCCACGACAAGAGCAACATGAGGTTGACAACCCTCCGGGTCAAGAGCACCACGAGTTGAACAATCATCTACAACATGGACGTCATCATCCCCGAACCCAATACAATGAAGAGCAACGCTACGACAAGCTCAAGTTCACCATGCCCAAGTTCAACAGAAGCAACGATCCCGAAGAGTACCTTTCATGGGCATTGAAAGTTGACAAGATCTTTCGTTTGCACAATTATGAAGAAGAGAAGAAGATCGCGATGGCACCCCTTGAGTTCCAAGACTATGTCCTTATTTTGTGGGAACAAGTCATTGAGCACTGAGAGGCAAGAGGTGATCCACCCATCACTACTTGGGCGCAAATGAAGGATGTCATGAGAGCACACTTCGTCCGTACCTACTAGAATCGCGACCTCTTCAAGAAACTCCAACAACTCAAGCAAGGAACCAAGAGTGTTGAGGAATACCACAAGGAGATGGAGATTGCAATGATAAGAGCCAATGTCACGGAAGATGATGAGCAAAAAATGGAACACTTCTTGAATGGCCTCAACCATCCCATCAAGAAGATCGCCGACTTCCAACCATACTCAAATCTCATCGAGCTAGTGCACCAAGCCACCAAAGCGGAACGCCAAGTGCAAGATGATTTCAAATATGCCAAGTACTCGTCCAAGACCTACGGCTCCTCTTATCAAGCTCCCGCGACTTCGGCAAGTCCTACCTCAACTAGAGCATCACCAAGTACCGGCAACAAGTCAAGTTACAAGAAGACTTCGACAAGCGCAAGTCGTCCTCCTACTACAAGCAACTTCAAGCCAAAAGCTTCATCATCATCTACTCCAACCAATGAGACCATCAAGACAAGTTCCATCAAATGTTTCACATGCGGAAGCCGAGGCCACAAGTCCATCGAGTGCACAAACAAGCGCACCATGATCCTCAACGACGACGGAACCCATGACTCCATGAGTGAAGGAGAAATGGAAGCCCTTGAGCAAGTGGCCATGCACCGACAAGTGAACAACGAAGACGAAGATGATCAAGTATTTTGTGATGAAGATTCAAGTCCCGCTCTTGTTGTCTCCAAGGTCTTGACTCTTCAACATCAACAAGACGAAGATCAAAGATGCCATATCTTCCACACAAAGGCCGGCATCAACGGACGGTCCGTCAAGGTCATCATCGATGGAGGTAGTTGCCACAACTTAGCAAGTGAAGAACTATGCTCCAAACTCCAATTGGTCAAGATGAAGCACCCTTACCCCTACAAGGTTCAATGGCTAAGTGACACCGGAACCATACAAGTCGAGCATCGAGTACAAGTCTCTTTCAAGATCGGCGCCTATGAAGACACTTTGGAGTGTGATGTCCTTCCGATGACCGTTTTCCACCTCCGTCTTGGGCGGCCATGGCAATTTGACCGAGGTGTCATTCACAATGGGCGTACCAATCACTATAGCTTCAAAATGAAAGGGAAAGAGTTTGTACTACGTCCTATGTCTCCAAGCCAAGTGCTCGCCGACAAGCAAAACACCCATCGTGGAGAGAATAGTGAGAGAGTGAGCCACCAAAAAGAAAGTGAGCGCCACAAGCCCAAATTGAGTGCCTCTATGATGAGCAACAAGAAAAACTTAGTCCTATTTGCCACCAAACGTGAGATGAGAGAAGTGCGTGAGAACCCATCAAGTGTCCTACACTATGTCCTATTGTGCAAGGATGAGGCACCAAAAACTAACACCTCTCACAATCTACCTTTGGTGTTATCTTCTCTATTGCAGGAATTTCAAGATGTTTTCCCCGATGAGCTACCTCCGGGACTACCTCCACTACGAGGCATTGAGCACCGCATCGATCTCATTCCCGGAGCGCCACTTCCGAACAAAGCTCCCTACCGCGTCAACCCCGAAGAAACCAAAGAAATTCAAAGGCAAGTAAAGCATCTCATAGACCATGGACATGTGCATGAAAGTTTGAGCCCTTGTGCCCTACTGGTCATTCTTGTACCGAAACATGACGGTAGCTTTCGCATGTGCTCCGATTGTAGACCTACCAATGCTATCACCGTTCGCTATAGGTACCCCATTCCACGCCTAGATGATATGCTTGATGAGCTTAGTGGTGCCACTATATTTTACAAAATTGATCTTAAGAGTGGTTACTATCAAATCCGCATACAAGAGGGTGATGAATGGAAAATCGCCTTCAAAACTAAGTTTGGTTTGTATGAGTGGTTAGTCATGCCTATGGGTCTTTCGGAAGTACCGGGAACTTTTATGCGCCTTATGAATCATGTCGTTCGCCCTTACATTGGTATATTTGTTGTGGTTTACTTCGATGACATTCTTGTGTTTAGCAAATCAATCAAAGAGCATGTCACCCATGTCTGCACCGTTTTGCAAACTCTTAGAAAAGAGCGCCTCTATGATAATATGGAGAAATGCCTTTTTGGTGTTGATAAGCTCGTTTTCTTGGGTTTAGTTGTTTCTTATAAGGGTGTTCATGTAGATGAGTCCAAGATCAATGCTATTAAAACTTGGCCGCAACCAACCAACTTGCATCAAGTGCGTAGTTTCCTTGGTCTTGCGGGTTTCTATCGTCGTTTGTGAAGGATTTTAGTACCATTGCTTCGCCTTTGCATGCTTTGAGCAAGAAGAATGCGCCTTTTATTTGGGGACCATCCCAAGATACCGCATTCAATGAGCTTAAGAATTTGCTTACTAATGCTCCCGTGCTTGCTTTACCCAACTTCGAAAAACCTTTTGAAATTCATTGCGATGCTAGTGATAATGGCATAGGAGGTGTGTTAACGCAAGAGAAGCGCCCCATAGCTTACTTTAGTGAGAAACTTTCCGGAGCGCAACTCAATTACCCCATCTATGATAAAGAGTTATATGCTTTAGTCCGCGTTTTGCATGAATGGGAACATTACCTTCGTCCCCATGAGTTTATCATTCATACCGATCATGAGACCCTCAAGTATCTTAAGGGTCAAACTAAGTTGAACAAGCGTCATGCTAAATGGAGTGAATTTATTGAGTCTTTTCCCTATGTCATAAAGTACATCAAGGGCAAAGAAAACATCATAGCAGATGCTCTTTCCCGCATATGCATGCTTGTCATGCAACTTGAGTTAGATGTCATTGGCTTCGAGCATATCAAAGACTTGTATGAGCATGATGCAACTTTTGCTACTCCTTATGCCAAGTGTTTGTCGCATACATCTTGGGAACGCTATTACCTAAAAGACGAATATCTTATGAGAGCTATCAAACTTTGCATTCCCGAGTCCTCTCTTCGTTTGTTGCTTTTGCAGGAAGCTCATGGAGGAGGCTTAATGGGAAACTTCGGACGCGAAAGACGTTCTCCATGCTCTCGAAGAGCTACTTTTGGCCAAAGATGTTTCGGGACGTCAATCGTTTCACCAACCGGTGTTCTACATGTCACAAAGCTAAGTCCAAATCTCAATCTCATGGGCTCTATATGCCTTTACCAATTCCATACCAACCTTGGGAAGACATTAGCATGGACTTTGTACTTGCTTTGCCTAGAACTTGAAATGGCAAGGACTCCGTGTTTGTTGTTGTGGACCGTTTCTCCAAAAT
Source organism: Triticum aestivum (assembly GCF_018294505.1). Taxonomy (NCBI): domain Eukaryota; kingdom Viridiplantae; phylum Streptophyta; class Magnoliopsida; order Poales; family Poaceae; genus Triticum; species Triticum aestivum. The sequence continues at coordinate 175,332,599 of NC_057794.1, read as the reverse complement.
GGCTCATTTCATTCCTTGAAACAAGATAGACGATGCTTCACATGTTGCAAATTTGTTTTGTAGGGAAATATTACGTCTTCATGGAATGCCAAGGACAATTGTCTCGAACCACGATGTCAAGTTCTTGAGTTACTTTAGGAAGACCTTATGCACCAAGCTCGGAATCAAGTTACTCTTCTCCATGGCGTACCACCCTCAAACCGATGGCCAAACGGAGGTGACGAACCGTACACTCTCCACTCTACTACGATTCTTGATCAAGAAGAACATCAAGGAGTGGGAGGAGTGTCTCCCAATCGCCGAGTTCGCCTACAACCATGCAAGACATTCGACGACTGGCAAGTCCCCTTTCGAGGTCGTCTATGGATTCAACCCATTGTCCCCATTGGACATTCTTCCTCTACCACTACAAGAGCACATCAACATGGACGCGAGCGACCTAGCGAGCCACCTCAAGAAGATGCATGAAGATACAAGGCACACCATAGAGCGCCAAGTACAACGACTCGCGACCAAACGCAACAAAAACAAGTTTCCAATGGTGTTCCAACCGGGTGACCTAGTTTGGGTACATCTCTGCAAGGATCGTTTTCCCAAGGAGTGCAAGTCCAAGCTATTTCCAAGAGACGATGGCCCATTCAAGGGACTCGCACACTACAACGACAACGCCTACATGGTCGACATCCCACGAGACAAGTACAATGTGAGCGACACATTCAACATCAAAGACTTGGCCAAGTACCATGGTGATGAAGATCACGATCCGTGGACGGATCTCTCCCGGGGGGAGATGATGCGGAGCATCCTTCCATCATCCCCATGGACTCTAAACCGACACATCAAGCCCCACGTGGACCTATAACAAGAGCTAGTGCACGTGCTTTGGAAACCGAGGTGAACTCCTTCCTACTTAGCTTGCATATGGATACGAATAGAACATTGTTGCTACCTCACCAAGATAAGCTATGTGTCATTAGGTATGAAAAGGAACACCACCAAGAGGCTCAGGAGCACCCCCAAGGAGAAGAGGAACCACCCCAAGGACACGCAGACCAAGATGGAGTGCAACAACATCAAAACTGGAAGTCCCAGGTGACCCCGTGCGCACGGGCCCCCGAGACCCCGTGCCCACGGGCTATCTAGGAAGTTGGTGCTAGAGCACCCCGTGCGCACGGGCCTGTACCGTGCCCACGGGACCCCCGTGCGCACGGGCCCAACTTACCCCGTGCGCACGGGCCTCCCTGGATGGACGGTTGAGATCCCCAAACCGAGCCCCTCTTCATCTCTTTCGACCCCAAGACTATATAAACCGTACCTAGGGCTATGTTTAGGCTTAGCAAAGTATGAGATGAGATATTTGTGAGCTTTGCTCCTCCTACCTTCCCACTTGTGGAATCAAGGCCCCTTTTGGGAAGAATCCTAGTGGATTTCAAGCCCTCCTCTAGGAGAAGACTATCTTCAAGACCTCATCTCCTAGGAGTGGGAAGAACTTTGCCATTGTATCTTTCCTTTGATTGTGTTTGTGACTTGTGGATCTTGTATTGCTATTCTAGTGGATGTGTAATTGGGGAATTGTTTGAGTGATCTCCTCTTTGTGTTCTTGAGAGTTTGCCCTCCCTCCAAGTGTGAAAAGATCCCCCTCTAGGATTTCATCCTATATCAGTTTTTATGTGGTAAACATTTGCGCAAAGTGGCCTAACACAAGCAGTTTTCAAGAGAAAGTCATGTGTAATTGTTCATTGATCCAACACGGTTTATTCCTAGAAACTGTTTGTGTTGCCTGAGGTCATCGCCCACGGTAATTTTTCAACAACCGTTTGCAATAGCAAAACCCAATTAGCAGGCTAATTGCCCTATTATTATTAATCCATTTATTAATCTAATTGACATTCATATTAAGCACATAATATATTTCATTTCCATATTAAGGAAGTAGAATTTCATAATTGAAATACATCAGAGTACAACATGATATAGCTTCAGCACTCAGCTACCCCATTACACAACTGCACCAGCACCATGTTTCACATGAAACATGTCGAACCTTTCAAAATTAGCATCATAGACGGTATATAGACAAATGCATCCCATCTGGAAAACTGCTGAAACGGAAGGCAAATATTGAGCCTTCATTCATGTTGAAGGTCTCTGCAACTTTAGGCCAGTGCCTGTGGATGATTGACCATCCGTCCTTCGTCCTCTTCAGGAACACTTCAATATTGAACCGTGGGTGTTGTATGAAAACCTTCCTCGCCTCCTGACCATAGTGGTAGGTTGAGAGGTAATCATCAGTGAACTGCTTTGGAAAGGCCTAAAAACAAGGATGTGCATAAATATCTTCTTTATATTGGAATTGGGGAAAAGGAATAAAAAAGGCAAGGTATAATAGTTATTACCATCTTGTAGTGAACTGATGTCGTCTTCGTTGTGCACACAAAGATCTTGTTGTTTTTTGTCGCTAATTTCTTTATCCTACCAATCTTTCTGAGTTTCTTAATTTGATTGATATTCATGGACAACTCATTTCCCCGTATGCAAAAAGGGTCAAACGGTGGGTCAAAACCTATGATAGTAGGACCTACATGTGCAAGACCAAATTGTTAAAAACCAAACTATTAGAATGGTTCCTGCAATTGCACAATAATGTGCTATTAGACAACGGACCATACACGTGCTAACCTTGATTGTAAACCTCAGTGCTTCCCATTGTTTCCCTGCAACACATATAAGGTAGTTAGTCATTAGGTTAAGTATTTACTACAGCCAAATTCAATTTATTTCTCACATGGTACACAACAACAGAATGCACCCACAATTATTGAACATCGCATTGCAGAATTAAACCAAACAGTTAACTAAACACCACAACACAAATGAACCAAACAATAACTGAGCACCACATTCCACAATGTATAACCAAACCAAGAATGCTTGACAACTTGGAAATATAGCAAATGTATTCGTTTCTCATGTATTTTGTAAAGATAAATTCGATTTATTTCTCACATGGAAGACAATACAAAATTGCAGCATGAAGAATTGAACATCACATTTGCATAATTGAACCAAACAGTTAACTAAAGACGACAACTAATTAACAAAACCATTAATAAGTGAGCACCACACTACATGATATATAGAACATATACACTAGTGCAACAGATTGCATGGTAAAATTAGATAGCACAATTCACAAGAATTTGTGAAGGAAAGGCAGGAGCAGCACATGCAACGGGTAAACCGAGCATACTTAACCGGCGTAGCTAGAAAATGGCAAGGTACTCCTCCAAGATCTGGGGGTCGGCATGAATGGCAGCCATCGCGACCTCATCCGCGCGTGTGGCCGCGATTTGCTTCTCTGTTGCCAAATGCTCCTTGAGATCCTGGCTATGCTGTGTGCACCATGGCTTAGGGCCGCGCTTATTTTGTGGAGGGGTCAGTGATTTGGGTGGAAGGTGTCGCGCTCGCGCCGGCGGTCAGGGCATGTGGGATGTGGAAGGAGGAGGAGGATGGGGATCGGGTGTGGATTACCTGGCTGGATAGACGAGGCCGAGCAGCGTAAAGGAGGGTCGCCGACGAGGAGGTGCCGCTGCAAGCAAGGTGTAATGCCCGAATAATCGTGCTACAGAAATCCAACGCTAATCATGCCACGTCACCACGGTTACTGTTGATAATCTACCGTTAGTTCAAAACCGAGTCAAATTCAAATTTAAAATAAAGTTAAATAATAAAAGTTTTCAAAAGTTAAAACAAAAATGTTTGGGCAGTGCCATAATTTGCATATTTAATTACGGTGTAATAAACACACTTATATAAAGTGCCTAAGTATTTTAAAATGGATTAAAACAGAAAAGGAAATTACAAAAATAGAAAAAAAACGAAAAGGAGAAAACCCCTGCCCCCCGGGGCTTCGGCCCGGCAGGCCATAGGCCCAACTGGGCCAAGGCCCACCCCCGCCTATAACCTCCCCCCACTCCACCAGACCCCCCACCGACATGCCCCCCACTCCCCCTCGAAATATCTCGCCCTCCCCCCCGATCCAGATCGGGATCGGGGTGACCGCGCCCCGCCGCGCCTGGAACCAAGCCGCACGACGCCGCCTCGCCGGAGCTCCTCCCCCGCCGGACTGCCTCCTCCCCCTCAACGGCCAGCCTCCCTCTACACGCGTCGTCCCCTGGCCACCACCTTCTCTCTCGCGCGCGCGTGACCTTGTCCGGCACCGCCGGCGCGCGCTCGTCGCGCCCCACGTCGTCGCCCCATCCACTGCGCCGTTGCACGGGCCAAGCCCCGCTCGCCTATCGTCCCGCTCACGTGTCGTGCCCGCTAGTAGCGCTCGCGCGCGTCTCTCTGCGCCAGTGTGCGTCCTGCGCCCGCGCTCACGGCACCCCGACCACACGCTCCCGCTCCGCCGTGGCCTTCCCCTACCGCACGCATGTCCGAGCCCCGCCTCGCCCTGTCACTGCCAAGCGAGGTCGCCGTCGCCTTAGGCCCCTGCTCCCCATGCCCGAGCTCCCCCCTCGGCGTCGAATGCACCACTCCGGCCTCCCCGTGCGGCTGCCCGCTGCTTCGGCGCCGTCCTCGCTCGGCCGCGCCACCGCAACCTCCTCCCGCTCGCAACTGCTGCCATGGCCGCGCGCGTCGCCGCACCTCTGCACCCCTGTTGATGTTCCTCTGCTGCCCGCGGGCCTGCTCGTCGTCGGCCCCACACTCCATCCCCTGCGCCACCGACGCCGCCGCGCCGTTGGCCATCGCGACCGCCTTGACCTCTGCCCTCACCCCGCTGCTCCCTGCGCGCGAGCGCCCGTTAACCCGCATCAGCCCCTATGGCCCTATGACATGTGGGGCCCTGCCCTAGAACGTTTTATAAAAAATAGGAATTAAATGAATAAATAATAAATAATAAATAAAATTATTAATTAATTAATTAATTAATTAATTAGAGGATTAATTAAAGAATTAATAACTTAATTAATTTTGATTAATTAAACTAAAACAACTAATTAATCCTAGTTAATTAACCTAAACCCTAATTTGGCTAAGCAGAAAATGACAGGTGGGTCCCACTGGACCCACATGTCAGGTTGACCAGGTCAACGGTCAACATTGACTGCTGACATCATGCTGACGTCAACAAACACCATTCTGGATAATGTTGAATTTAAATACTTAAATAAATCCTAAAAATAATTTAAATCTTTTAAAATCAATATAAAATAAACCGTAGCTCGGATGGAAGAACTTTGTACACGAAAGTTGTTCAGCACGACGAGACAAACCCGGATACACAGCCCGTTCGTCCGCCACGCATCCCTAGCATAGCGAACACACAACTTTCCCCCTCCGGTTCATCTTTCCGAAAACGCGAAATACCGGAGATATTTTCCCGGATGTTTTCCCCCTTCATCGGTACGACCTCGTACCGCGTTAGGGCACCCCTAGCACCGATACTTGTCATGTCATGCATCGCTATGCATCTGTTTGCTTAATATTTATTGTTTCTTCCCCCTCTTCTCTCGCTAGACACCGAGACCGACGCCGCTGCTACCTAGTACGACTACAGTGTTGACAACCCCTCTCTCTTGCCAGAGCAACCAGGCAAGCCCCCCCCCCTTGATCACCAGATATCGCCTACTCTCCTCTATACTGCTTGCATTAGAGTAGTGTAGCATGTTACTGCTTTCCGTTAATCCTATCCTGATGCATAGCCTATCCTTGTTACTACTGTTGTTACCTTTACCTGCAATCCAAATGCTTAGTATAGGATGCTAGTTTATCATCAGTGGCCCTACATTCTTGTCCGTCTGCCATGCTATACTATTGGGCCATGATCACTCGGGAGGTGATCACAGGTATATACTATATACTTTATACATGATACATGTGGTGACTAAAGTTGGGTCGGCTCATGGAGCACCCGCGAGTGATTCACGGATTGGGGGCTGAAAGGACCTTTGTCCCAACAATCCTCTGTGTGGATCTTTGTGGCGAAGCGATAGGGAAGGTTGAGACCACCTAGGAGAGAGGTGGGCCTGGCCCTGGTCGGTGTTCGCGGTTATTTCAAGATAACACGTTTAACGAGATCTTGGTATTTCATCTGAGTCTGGCCACTAGCCTATACGCACTAACCATCTACGCGGGGACAATTATGGGCACTCGACGTCGTGGTATCAGCCGAAGCCTCGTGATGTCAGCGACTGAGCGGCGTGCGCCGGGTTGGACCGTGTAACGCAACTTCCTTTGTAAAGGAGGTTGCTAGGTCTGCTCTCCGGCCGCCCTCGCAACGTGCAGTTGTGCAATGGGCGATGGGCCCAGACCCCTGCGCCATAGGATTTAGACCGGCGTGCTGACCTCTCTGTTGTGCCTAGATAGGGCTACGGCGTGTTGATCTTCCGAGGCCGGGCATGACCCAGGAAAGTGTGTCCAGCCAAATGGGATCGAGCGTGTTGGGAAATGTGGTGCACCCCTGCAGGGAAGTTAATCTATTTGAAAGTCGTGATCTTCGGTAACAGGACGACTTGGAGTTGTACCTTGACCTTATGACAACTAGAACCGGATACTTAATAAAACACACCCTTCCAAGTGCCAGATACAACCGGTGATTGCCCTCTCACAGGGCGACGAAGGGAGAATCATCGGTTAGGATTATGCTATGTGATGTTACTTCGTGAACTTACCATCTACTCTCTTCTTGTGCTGCAAGATGGAGGTTACCAGAAGCGTAGTCTTCGGTAGGACTAGCTATCCCCCTCTTATTCTGGCATCCTGCAGTTCAGTCCACATATGATACCCTTAATCCATTTGATACCAATGCATACATATGTAGTGTAGCTCCTTGCTTGCGAGTACTTTGGATGAGTACTCACGGTTGCTTTGCTCCCTCGTTTCCCCCTTTCTATACTCGATTGCTACGGCCAGACGTTGGAGCCTAGGAGCCAGACTTCACCGTCGACGACGACTACTACTACTCGGGAGGTGCCTACTACTACGTGCAGCCCGTTGACGATGACCAGGAGTAGTTTAGGAGGATCCCAGGCAGGAGGCCTGCGCCTATTTCGATCTGTATCCCAGTTTGTGCTAGCCTTCTTAAGGCAAACTTGTTTAACTTATGTCTGTACTCAGATATTGTTGCTTCCGCTGACTCGTCTATGATCGAGCTCTTGTATTCGAGCCCTCGAGGCCCCTGGCTTGTAATATGATGCTTGTATGACTTATTTTATTTGTAGAGTTGTGTTGTGATATCTTCCCGTGAGTCCCTGATCTTGATCGTACACGTTTGTGTGTATGATTAGTGTACGGTCAAATCGGGGGTGTCACACAAGGATTGAAGGTTTCAACTTGGAAAGGAAGGCGGAAACAGGGGAAATGTGGCTTTTAGTAAGGGGGAGGGGGCGGGGAGGTAGATATTTCCATGAAAGCCGAAAATTTGGAATCACTTCAATGAAAAAACCGGCGCGCAAAGTGTCATCAGACACGGTCTGTTATTTAGAACTGTGTATGATATGTGAACATCAAAAACGATTCAGATAGCTTAACCCATGTGTGATGAGTTTGAATGTCAAAAATTTTGGTTCAAAATTCCATGGTTACAGTGGTCATCCAAGTCATTGCATAATTTGGGTACGTAAAGGAGACTAAGTTCTTAATCGAGCAAGTTCAGCAATGAAACAGAGCTAGCTGACCTAAACATTACTCTAACAAATTAAAGATCGGCGCTCTTAATTAAACAAAACAAAGAGTAATACTATGGCTAGTGCTCATCGATCTCCGTCACCGCCTCCATGTCCAGCTCGCGCCCGACGGTCTCCTGGGGAAGGGGCTCCATGGCATCCATTGCACCATAATTGGCAAGCATCTCACCATGTCCGTCCGCCAACTCTTTGGAAAAGGCTGCCACGAGCTGGGCATGGGCAGACGCGATCTGGGCTTGGACGAGCTCCGTCGTTGCAAGGTACGTGGCGGAGGAATGGACGGCTGCTTGAACGCTCTCGGCGATTGCCAGCTCTTCGGTCGTGGGTTGCCAACCGTTATCGGAGAAGCTTGATTCGATTTGTGCGGTGAACGCAAGGAGCTGGGCGTGGGTAGCCTCGACATGGTCTTGAGCGGCCTCCATCAGGGCTAAGGTCACCGCTGCTAAATGGACAGCTGTTGTGCCGCTCCCGCTAGTTGTTATCCCCGAGCCAGATGTTGCTGCCGCCACCTGAGAAGCAATAGCGGCCATTTGGGCTGCCATGGCCGCCCGTTCGCAGATTGCGGTCGCGCTCATGCACCTTGTAAGCACGCGCATGGCGGTTGTGTCCGCGCTCCCGCCGGAGTGGGCCACCGAAGTTGCCCTCACGACACGGGTCCACGTGCCCATCTTTCACCGGCAACGATTGAACAGTGAAATGATATTTGGGGAACGAGCTAGTGTGCTTGAGACGCCGGCTGTGGACTATAGCCGACGCACCTTCTCACGTAAGCCATAGGCGTACTGATGAGGACTTCAATACCATGGTTACACCCACAGCCCCTGCTGCTATACATACTGGACCAATTACTAGAGCTCGTGCACGCCAATAAATAACTAGGTACTTTCGTTTCTTGGTAACAATTCTAATGTTCATGAGAATATGATGCTACCTAAATTGGATAAATTTGTTTTGCTTACAAATGAAGGGTCTAGCTTGGACAAGAAAGATGAACCTTGGAGCAAGTTCAAGCATGCAGATGATGGCGTGTGCAAGGGGAACAAGAACGGAGTTACAAGTGATGATTCCAGGACTTTGAAGCCACCATAATGAATGCATGAAGCCTTGGATGAAATACACAAGATGCCACTTTATAAATTTCGTCCAGAGGCTATCCTAGGTGCTGCGTCACCTTATTTTTGGGCCAGGCCCATGTATTTTCGAAATACTTAAGTATAGGCTGTTTTTAGAGTCCGTATGTGTGGGGAAACAAGAGTTAGGGTTGGTTTCAGACCCCTCCTCCAAGGGCCACGAAATTCCCCCCTATTCATCCATATATACAACCCTTAGGGCGTCGTTTAGACTTTGGGGTTTTGATTAGATTAAATTCGCCATAGTTGGACCATCGCGTACTTCGTTTGTGTTCAACGACTAGACAAAGGCGTCACAGAACCCCACCTTTGATCAAGAAAGCTTTCCTCTTATATTCGCAATATCCAGATTGCAATCTTAGTTTCTTGCTTGTTATTCGTTTGCCTGCAGGAAACAGACCTTCGTGGTCAGGTTGATTATGCTCCGGCGTGGTCAATAACCTCTCAGAGTTGGTTTAGTGATTGCTAAGGCGCGGCGTCCTCGCACGTTCGTAGTCGGATCCTCAAATTCGACTTCCTTCAAAATGATAGCCACCATCTCATCGAAAGACGGGACACCTTAGCCTCTATCACGTACTATACACCGACGGTGCTCCAGGATATTTTGTGCTGCATCTTACACGGTTGGTGATAGTAAACTGTGTACGATCTACTGTAACATCCCATTTTTCCTAAATTAGGATGTTAATAGATCATTCATATGCATATCATATTTTCCATGCATTATTTGCTCTTCTGCAATATTCTTTTCATTATGCAACAAAAAGGCAATTTATTTGGAGTGGAGATAACATGACTTCTCCCCTATTTTAAAAATGTTCATAATGTGCAGAATATTATTTCCAGTTCATCTGATATGTTCAGGTAATTTTTGCAATCTTCAAAGTATTTTATTTGTGGTTTTTATTGGTGTTTGAGTGACCTATTGCATCAAAAGGATTTTACAAAATTGCATTAGTATTGGAACTAGTGCTCCTGTAGTTTATAGCTATAGGGCTATTTTTACTGTGTGTCTAGGTTTTTTTATTTAGATTTTATATTGTGTATGTTATATTTTTTTGTCTTACTGTTGTTGTTTCTGTTAAAAAAAGAGAAGCAACGAAGCATAGCGCCGCAGCGCGACCCAGCATCGCGGCCCATCAACCGCGCGCAGCCGAGGCCCACCTAGCTCTCGCACAGCCCGGCACCGCTCACATCGCCTGCCGCCTCCAGCCTGAGCCGCTGACAGCGGGACCACCCGTGCCCAACCCGCATCCGAACCACGCCCGAAACCCGCATCGCCCGCACCGCGCCCTGTTCGTCCTTCACCAAGCCGGACGCGCCGCCGCACGCACGCACGCACCCGGGAGCTCGAGTCCGAGCTCAATCCATCGCGCCAAGCCACCCCGTGGACCCCTAGGCAACCGCACGCGAGCCAAGACCCCGGAAAACCCCACCGCAGCCTTTCCGATCCCTTCTGTCATCCGTGCGTCTCTGCAGGGCGAGCCGCCGCCGTCTTCTCTGCTCGTTTCAGTCACCGTAACAACACGCCCAGCCGCGCCACTTGTTCCCCTTGGAACTCCACTCGAATCCGCAGTCGTTTGACCAATCGGGGTAACCTGCAGATCGCCGAGCCGAAGCACCGGAGCACGCCGGAGTTCATGTTGTGACCGCAGCCAGCAGAGGAAGCCACGTCGCCGTTTAACCTCACCATCCCAACCACTGACGAACGCCGCATCCGTCCTTCCCCTCACCTTCGTCGGAGCACCACCGAAGAGCTGCCGCCGCCTACGCCCGCCGCTGCCGCCGCCGTTTTCTCTGTTTTGCTGGTGAGCACGCGCGCATGAAATCTTGCAGCCAATCACGCATTTACTCTTGGCACCGCTACAGTAAATGCCACAGTGTTTCCAGAACAGAGTTTTCTTTTTGTTCTTTTTCAGTTTTCAACTCTAACTTCAACTAGCTATATCTTTTAGTCTATATGCCCAATTTAGATAATTCTTTTTCCTATGATCTCACAAAAACCAGCACTTTATGTCAGTACCGACTTTGCACATGTTTGCACTTTTCAAATTTGAATTCGTTTGAATTTTAATTAAACCTTCCGGAGGCCGTATGTTTCAAACCGTTTATCGTAATTGAGTGATTCTTTTTGCGTTGTGACCTTAGTGCATTTTAGGTGTGGTTATGCTGTTGTTGTTGAGTTTCAAAATTGGTTTTCTTGCTATTGGTTTTTTTGGTTCTATTCTTGTTCTGGTGATTGATTTTTTGAATTGTGTGAAATGTGTAGATTGTCCGGAGTGCGACGCGAGCTATTGTCAGCAGTGTGACTTTCTGAACCAGAACCAAGGCAAGTTACACCTTGATCATCGTTTACCTATTGTTTTCTATGCATGTAGTTATATAACACCTTGAATATATGCATGTATAGGATTATTATATTATTTTGCTATATTGTTGACCTATCTCTCGTCATTGCAGATCGTGGTAGTTGTAGTTTTGCTATGCTTTGTAGACGGGGTTGGTTCGTGTATTCATTGAGCTTATGTGAGGATTATATATATAATAATTTGAGTAGTAAATCAGGATTTAATTCACCTCTGGACGGAAGTGGTATTGCTAGGGTGGTTTCAAGAACATCATGGGTTATACCCTCTGAATGTAAGTGGACGGACGCCCGGGCTCAAAAAGATCAGATAGACTTAGTGACTAGTAGCTTCCATGTGCGACCACTGGCTAAATGGGCTCTGGCTTAGTTGATCAGTTGTGGGACCCTTACTCGGATGTGCCAGCAGATGTAGATAAAATAGTTGGGATGGGCCTCCTGTTGGGACTAGGGGACTGCTTCTAAAAGACTTCGTCTCAATCTTCGGGTTGGGTCCGGTGGGTAAAGCGTACTAAACTCTGCAGAGTATTAAAAAACTAATCATGATTAGCCGTGCCCCCGGTTATGGGTAACTTTGAGCGACTATGCCATTACAGTTGTTGGATGATCTTGACAGATGTGACACTTAATAATACTTGTGGGCAACTTAATAAAAGGGTAGGTTGGAGTTAATTTTTTGCCAACTCAACCTTGTGTATTTAATTGTACTAATAAAAGAACTAAATAAAAATTTGACTATTAGGTAGTTATGAGGACAAAATTAGCTTTCTGCAAAAATAAACCCTCAAGCCTTCCTTTTGATATTCTATGCATATACATGTAGGTCTGCTTTATTATTAGTCCTGTGTAACTTGCCAATACATTCCAAGTATTGACCTATATGGCTGCAACGTCTCATGTTGCAGGATATTTAGACGAAGAGTAAGGTACCGTTAGGGTCGCGAGTCTGCACTCAGCATCGCCAGTGGGCTATGATGGGACTCATCGTTATTTTCTGCTACTTTCCGTTGTTTGACTGAATAAAGCTAGCCAAGTGCTATGCATATTGTTTTATTTTATATATTCTGGATCATACGATGTAATAAATGATGCACTTGCTATTCTGGTATTCATCTATACTGTGTGTGCTAGCGAGCTCGATCCAGGAACTAGCACGGTAAGCACGGAGACTCAAATCCTTCGAGGTTTGGTCCTTACAGATGGTATCAGAGCAGTGTGTTGACTGTAGGACGTGACCCTAGAAAATGGATTAGAAAAGCCATAGGAGTGAAAATTATTTTATCAGCTAGTTATATTTCTTGATGTTTATTAGTTAACCCCCTCAAGTATCTTGAACAGTTAAGTAGGAACTAGTGCTAAGACCACCATTCATGTTTGTTTTATATTGCAATGTTATGGTGTTAGCGTATCTGATTATGCCCACTTTCATGGTATGAAGATACTAGATTGTTTGCTTGATTGGTAGTTGTATGTTAAATTTCTTAGTGTCGAAATTATTCGACTATATATATAAAATATTACCATATTTTTTGTTGTTTGTTTGTTGGTGTTATTTGTTGTTGTGTTTTGTTGGCTTGATCATATTATGCATATGGGTAGAATACATTTATATATACATAGCCTTGGCCCTATTATATCTATAACTCTTCTATGCTTGTCCACCAGATGCCGCCGAGGCGTGATACTAGACGAAATACTGCAGGAGGAGACAACAATGGCAATGGAGTACCACCATACATACAGCAGGTTATTGCGGGACAGGCCCAGTTGATCCAGTTGCTTACTCAGAACCAGAACAACAACAATAACAACAACAATCCGCCGCCACCACCACCTGTGGATATGCTTACCAGGTTCTTGAAGTTGAATCCTAAGAGGTTCTCCAGTTCCCCTGAACCTATTGTGGTTGATGACTGGCTCCATGCAGTCAATAGGAACGTGGAGACGGTTGGATGCACTGATGTAGAGAGGGTGAGGTTTGCCTCACATTTGTAGGAGGGTCCTGCTGCAGCTTGGTGGGACAACTACTTGGTCACTTATCACATTGCTACTATCACATGGCCTCAGTTTCAGGATGCCTTCCGTGCTGCACATGTGTCTGCTGGTGCTATGAGTCTGAAAAAGAAGGAGTTTCGCAGTTTGCACCAGGGAGGTCACACTGTTAATGCTTATGTGGAGGAATTTAATAATCTTGCACGTTATGCTCCTAATGATGTTAACACTGATGCAGCTAGGCAGGAGAAATTCTTGGAGGGCCTTAATGATGAGTTGAGCCTTCAGTTGACAGTGGCCACTTTTAGGAATTGTCAGGATTTGATTGATAAGGCTATTGTGCTAGAGGGAAAGCAACATGCCATAGAGAATCGCAAGAGGAAGTACAACAACAATAATAAGTATAATTCAGGACCACAACAGAAGCCACGCACTTCATATCATGGTAATGGAAGTAATGGGCATAATCACAATGGAGGTAATGGACATAATCATCATCGAGGGAATGGCCACAACCATAAAGGCCACCATCATCACAATGGGCACAAGAGTAACAACGACAATGGTAGAGGTAATGGTAATGGTAATGGAGAGAATAATAACCAGAGCCACCAGAGTATGCCTGTGCAGAGGGATATTAGCCAGGTTCAATGCTATAAGTGTAGGCAGATGGGCCACTACTCCAATGCTTGTCCAGGGAACAAGAACGGTAATGGGGATTCAGGAGTCAGCAAGCCAAACCCCTTCCAAAAGGGTCATGTCAACCATGTTAATGTTGAGGAGGTCTATAATGAACCTGATGCAGTGATTGGTAAGTTCTTGATTAACTCAGTACCCGCGCTTGTTCTTTTTGATACTGGTGCATCGCATTCATTTATTTCGAGGGTATTTGTTGATAAACATGGATTGCCAACCAAAACACTTAGTATGCCTATTAGAGTGAGTTCCCCAGGAGCTGAGATGATAGCAGGTGTTGGTTGCCATCAGTTGACTTTGTCTATTGGAAAGCATGATTTTACTACGGATTTGATTATATTGAAGTCACAAGGTCTGGATATTATTTTGGGTATGGATTGGTTGCAGTTATATAAATGTCGTATTCATTGTGCCAGTCTATCTATTACTCTCAGTGCACCAGGAGGGAAGAGGATCAAAGATGTGTGTAAGTATAAGCGTAATCAGGTGCAGGTGAACTCTCTTAAGGGGGGTAGCCTGGAAGAGGTGCCAGTTGTGAGGGATTATCCAGATGTGTTTCCAGAGGAGTTGCCAGATATGCCACCAGATAGAGACATTGAGTTTCTTATTGATTTAATACCAGGCACTGGACCTATTGCAAAGAGACCGTGTAGAATGCCTCCTCAAGAGTTGGAAGAATTGAAGAAGCAGATAAGAGAATTGCAGGCACAAGGATTTAGTCGCCCAAGTTCATCACCTTAGGGAGCTCCAGTTTTGTTTGTGGAGAAGAAGGATGGGACCTTGAGGATGTGTGTTGATTATCATTCTCTGAATGAGGTAACCATTAAGAATAAGTATCCTTTCCTATGATAAATGATCTATTTGACTAGTTGGAGGGAGCTACTGTGTTTTCTAAGATTGACCTTCGTTCTGGTTATCATCAATTGAAGATTCGTGAGCAAGATATTCCCAAGACTGCCTTTACCACGAGGTATGGGTTGTATGAATATATTGTTATGTCATTCGGATTGACTAACGCCCCTGCATACTTCATGAATATGATGAACAAGGTGTTTATGGAGTTCTTGGATAAATTTGTGGTTGTTTTCGTTGATGATATATTGGTGTTCTCCAAGAATAAGCAAGAGCATGAGGTGCATCTGCGTTTGGTAATGGAGAAACCGAGGGAACATCAGCTATATGCCAAGTTCAGCAAATGTGAGTTTTGGCTAGATGAGGTAGCATTCCTTGGACATGTTGTGTCAGGTAATGGAGTTGCAGTTGATCCATCTAAGGTTGCTGCAGTTACAGAGTGGGAGACACCCATGTCAGTTGGAGAGATTCACAGATTTTTGGGCCTTGCAGGTTATTAGAGGAGGTTTATTGAGAACTTTTCCAAGATTGCAAAGCCTATGACTGAATTATTGAAGAAGGAGAAGAAGTTTGTTTGGACTGATGAATGTGAAGCCAACTTTCAGGAATTGAAGCAGCGTTTGGTTACAGCAGGAGTTTTAACTCTGCCGGATATACATAAGGACTTCCAGGTATATTGTGATGCTTCTCGTCAAGAACTTGGCAGTGTTTTGATGCAGGAAGGTAAAGTTATGTCATATGCTTCATGTTAGCTTAAGAATCATGAGCATAATTATCCTAAACATGATTTGGAGTTAGCCTCAGTTGTGCATGCATTGAAAACTTGGAGGCCATATCTTATTGGTAATCATTGTGATATATTTACTGATCATAAGAGCTTGAAGTATATTTTTACTCAAAAGGATTTGAACCTTAGGCAGAGGAGATGGTTGGAGCTCATTAAGGATTATGATTTGAATGTGCAGTATCATCCTGGCAAGGCTAATGTTGTTGCTGATGCATTGAGTCGTAGGAGCCATGCTAATGCAATTAATATTGATAATATGCCACCCGAGTTATGTGAACAGTTCAGGAATCTCAGGTTGGAGATGGTTCCTAAGGGATATTTAGCAACACTTCAGGTAAAGCCTACTTTGCTTGACAGGATCAGAGAAGCTCAAAAGGATGATAAGGAGATTGCTGAGATAAAAGAGAATATGGTTAAAGGTAAGGCAGAAGGTTTCCATGAGGATGAACATGGATCCATATGGTTCGAGAAGCGTATTTGTGTACCTCAAGATGCAGATATCAGGAAGTTGATTCTTCAGGAGGCGCATGATTCACCTTATTCTATTCACCCATGTAATACTAAGATGTATTTGGATTTGAGGGAAAGATTTTGGTGGCCTAGCCTGAAGAGCGAAATTGCTGGTTATATTGTAACATGTGATGTGTGCCAGCGAGTTAAAGCAGAACATCAGAGGCCAACATGTTTGTTACAACCATTGCCTATACCTGAATGGAAGTGGGATGATATTGGTATGGATTTCATTATAGGTCTACCCAGGACTCGGTCAGGATATGATTCTATTTGGGTAGTTGTTGATCGTTTGACTAAAGTCGCTCACTTCATCCCGGTAAAGACTACTTATACCAGTGCTCAGCAAGCAAAAATTTATATGTCTAAAATTGTTTGTCTGCATGGAGTTCCAAGGAAGGTAGTGTCTGATAGAGGTACTCAGTTCAAATCCAAATTTTGGCGTCAGTTGCATGAATCCTTGGGCACCAGGCTAGAGTTCAGTACAACTTTCCATACACAGACAGAGAGGGTAAATCAGATTTTGGAGGATATGTTGAGAGCTTGTGCTTTGGACTATGGGTCCAGTTCGGATGATAATTTACCTTATGCAGAGTTCTCATATAATAACAGTTACCAGGCTAGTCTGAAGATGGCACCATTTGAGGTATTGTATGGTAGGAAGTGCAGGACACCATTGACGTGGGATGAGGTTGGAGAGCATCAATTCTTTGGACTAGACTTGATCAGAGATGCTGAGGAGAAGGTCAAGTTGATCGTGACAGGCTGAAGATAGCACAGTCCAGGCAGAAGAGTTATGCTGATGCAAAATGTAAGGAGGTGACATATGAGGTAGGAGACAGTGCATACCTTAGAGTTTCACCAGTTTGTGGAATTAAGAGGTTTGGAATCAAGGGTAAGTTAGCACCACGTTTTGTGGGGCCTTACAAGATCTTGGAGCGTAGAGGAGAGGTAGCTTATCAGCTGGAGTTGCCAGAATCCTTGTCAGGAGTTCATAATGTGTTTCATGTATCTTAGTTGAAGAAGTGCCATGCAGAGATGATGGATGTTCCATTGAGGGACACAGTGCCACTTGAGGCAATTCAGTTGGAGAGTGATTTGACATATGAGGAGAAGCCTGTTAAGATTCTGAAGACAGCACAGAGAGTTACTCGCACCAAGACAATCAAGTTATGCAAGGTTCAGTGGGATCATCACATAGAGGAGGAAGCTACCTGGGAACGAGAGGAAGATCTAAAGCAGGATCACCCACACCTATTTGCTAGCCAGCCCGAATCTCGAGGGCGAGATTCATCTTAAGGGGGGTAGGTTTGTAACATCCCAATTTTCCTAAATTAGGATGTTAATAGATCATTCATATGCATATCGTATTTTCCATGCATTATTTGCTCTTCTGCAATATCCTTTTCATTATGCAACAAAAAGGCAATTTATTTGGACTGGAGATAACGTGACTTCTCCCATATTATAAAAATGTTCATAATGTGCAGAATATTATTTCCAGTTCATCTGATATGTTCTGGTAATTTTTGCAATCTTCAAAGTATTTTATTTGTGGTTTTTATTGGTGTTTGAGTGACCTATTGCATCAAAAGGATTTTACAAAATTGCATTAGTATTGGAACTAATGTTCCTGTAGTTTATAGCTATAGGGCTATTTTTTACTGTGTGTCTAGGTTTTTTTATTTAGATTTTATATTGTGTATGTTATTTTATTTATTTTGTTTTACTGCTGTTGTTTATGTTTAAAAAAAAGAGAAGCAGCGAAGCATAGCGCCGCAGCGCGGCCCATCAACCGCGCGCAGCCGAGGACCACCTAGCTCTCGCACAGCCCCCACACTCCTCACATCGCCTGCCGCCTCCAGCCTGAGCCGCAGACAGCGGGACCGCCCGTGCCCGACCCGCATCCGAACCGCGCCGAAACCCGCATCGCCCGCACCGCACCCTGTTCGTCCTTCACCGAGCCGGACGCGCCGCCGCGCGCACGCATGCACCCGGGAGCTCGAGTCCGAGCTCAATCCATCGCGCCAAGCCACCCCGTGGACCCCTGGGCAACCGCACGCGAGCCAAGACCCCGGAAAACCCTACCGCAGCCTTTCTGATCCCTTCCATCGTCCGTGCGTCTCTACAGGGCGATTCAGATCTCGCCGTGGAGCTCGAGCCACCGCCGTCTTCTCCGCTCGTTTCAGTCACCGTAAGAGCACGCCCAGCCGCGCCACTTGTTCCCCTCGGAACCCCACTCGAATCCGCACTTGTTTGACCAATCGGGGTGACCTGCAGATCGCCGAGCCGAAGCACTGGAGCACGCAGGAGTTCGCGCCGTCACCGCAGCCACCAAAGGATGCCCCGTCGCCATTTAACCTCACCATCCCAACCACCGACGATTGGCGCATCCGTCCGTCCCCTCACCTTCGCCAGAGCACCACCATAGAGCCGCCGCCGCCTACGCCCGACGCTGCCGCCGCCGTTTTCTCCATTTTGCTGGTGAGCATGCGCGCATGCAATCTTGCAGCCAATCATGCATTGACACTTGGCACTGCTACAGTAAACGCCACAATGTTTCCATAACAGAGTTTTCTTTTTGTTCTTTTTCAGTTTTCAACTCTAACTTCAAGTAGCTATATCTTTTAGTCTATATGCCCAATTTAGATAATTCTTTTTCCTATGATCTCACAAAAGCCAGCACTTTATGTCAGTACCGACTTTGCACATGTTTGCACTTTTCAAATTTGAATTCATTTGAATTTGAATTAAACCTTCCGGAGGCCGTATCTTTCAAACCGTTTATCGGAATCGAGTGATTCTTTTTCTGTTGTGACCATAGTGTATTTTAGGTGTTGTTATGCTGCTATTTTTGAGTTTCACAAATGGTTTTCTTGCTGTTGGTTTTGTTTTGGTTCTATTCGTGTTACGGTGATTGATTTGTTCAATTGTGTGAAACGTGCAGATTGTCCGGAGTGTGACGCGAGCTATTGTCAGGAGTGTGACTTTTTGAACCAGAACCAAGGCAAGTTACACCTTGATCATCCTTTACCTATTGTTTTCTATGCATGTAGTTATATAACACCTTGAATATATGCATGATCGTGGTAGTTGTAGTTTTGCTATGCTTTGTAGACGGGGTTGGTTCGTGTATTAATTGAGCTTATGTGAGGATTATATATATATAATAATTTGAGTAGTAACTCAGGATTTAATTCACCTCGGGGCGGAAGTGGTATTGCTAGGGTGGTTTCAAGAACATCATGGTTTATACCCTCTGAATGTAAGTGGACGGCCGCCCAGGCTGAAAAAGATCAGACAGACTTAGTGACTAGTGGCTTCCATGTGCGACCACTGGCTAAATGGGCTCTGGCTTAGTTGATCACTTGTGGGACCCTTACCCGGATGTGCCGGCAGATGTAGATATAATAGTTGGGATGGGCCTCCTGTTGGGACTAGGGGACTGCTTCTGAAAGACTTCGTCTCAATCTTCGGGTTGGGTCCAGTGGGTAAAGCGTACTAAACTTTGCAGAGTATTAAAAAAACTAATCACGATTAGCCATGCCCCGGTTATGGGTAACTTTGAGCGACTATGCCATTACAGTTGTTGGATGATCTTGACAGATGTGACACTTAATAATATTTGTGGGCAACTTAATAAAAGGGTAGGTTGGAGTTGATTTTTTTGCCAACTCAACCTTGTGTATTTAATTGCAGTAATAAAAGAACTAAATAAAAATTTGACTATTAGGTAGTTATGAGGACAAAATCAGCTTTCTACAAAAATAAACCCTCAAGCCTTCCTTTTGATATTCTACGCATATACATCTAGGTCTGCTTTATTATTACTCCTGTATAACTTGCCAATACATTGCCAATACATTCCAAGTATTGACCTATATGGCTGCAACGTATCATGTTGCAGATTATTCAGATGAAGAGTAAGGCACTGTTAGGGTCGCGAGTCTGCACTCAGGATCACCAGTGGGCTATGATGGGACTCATCGTTATTTTCTGCTACTTTCCACTGTTTGATTGAATAAAGGTAGCCAAGTGCTATGCAGATTGTTTTATTTTATATATTCTAGATCATACGATGTAATAAATGATGCACTTGCTATTCTGGTATTCATCTATACTGTGTGTGCTAGCGAGCTTGATCCACGGACTAGCACGGTAAGAACAGAGACTCAAATCCTTCGAGGTTTGGTCGTTACATCTACTTGATTTTTCATCTTCAATTGAATTACATAATGGGGTCACAGCGGCAATGGATGGTGTTTGAATTGCTAGACCTTTTATCTGGAGTGAACATGCAACTATATGTGTGTCATAAAAGAATTGGAATTATTCAGAGTTTGTTTGAACATTTTATACATCAAATTGGTTTTCTACCCATTTCAGGTGCACAATTAAAAATTAAACTACATGCACATGCTTCGGGGCACCAACATGGGTTGTAAAATCATATATGTGTCCATGGGTTTATGCTTATCTCCAATGCAAGAAATGGGGATGAAATTCGAACACCACGGCACCGTGGCTCTCCGGCAAACATCCATGTACTTCCTTTTGTAATTCTAGTAAATCCAAAATTCTCTGAAATTCATGAAACTTGGCATGCTATCATGGAGCGGCATCAACATGTCGTGGTAATTTTTTTGTCCCATTAGGGGCATGTTTGGGTATAAGCTTCTCATAGACCGGAGCTTCTCATACAACAAGTGTGATGGTTTTGGTAGGGAACGTTTCACCTTTTTGGATGAAACGATATCCGTTGCCTCTTCTTGATTTCAATTTTTTTCCTAGTGTCAACATAGAACAACAGGAGTGTTGTGTCAATTTTTGGGATTTTTCAGGGTTCACTCGGACATTTTTATACATTAACTGAGTTTCTGTGGATTCATTTGCATAATTCAAATTTGAACTACAAACACATGCTCTAATGCATATAAATTAGTTAAAAAATTCAAATCTGTGTCCTTGGTTGCCTGGTTAGGTCCCATGCAAGAAATTGGAACGAATGTCAAACACCCTGCCACCGTCAATTGGCCGCAAACATTGAGATACCTGGTTTTTAAATTCTAGTAAATCCAAAACTCGTCTGAAATTCATGAAACTTGGCATGCTATCATGGAGCGGCATCAACATGTTGTGGTTAATTTTTTATCCCATTTGGGGCAGGTTTGGGTATATGCTTCTCCCAAACCAGAGCTTCTCACAAGAAGCATGATGGTTTGGGTAGGGAACGTCCCACCTTTGGGGACGAAATGATATCCATTGCCTCTTATTGCTTCCAAATTTTTTCTCATGTCAACATAGCACAACAGGATTATTGTGTCAATTGTTGTGATTTTCCGGGGTTCGTTTGGACATTTTTATGCATTAACTGAGTTTTCAATGCATTTATGTGCATAATTCAAATTTGAACTACACGCACATGCTCTAGTGCATATAAATTGGTTGAAAAACCAAATATGTGTCCTTGGGTACATGCTTAGTCCCCATGCAAGAAATAGGAATGAATTTCAAACACCAGGGCACCGTTGATTGCCGGCAAAACATTGAGATGGCTGGTTTTTAAATTCTAGTAAATCCAAAACTCGTATGAAATTCATGAAACTTGACATGCTATCATCGAGCGGCATCAACATGCCGTGGTAAAAATTTTGTCCCATTTGGGGCAGGTTTGGGTATATGCTTCTCACAAACCAGAGCTTGTCACAACAAGAATGATGGTTTCGGTAGGGAACGTCCCACCTTTCGGGATGAAACGATATCCATTGCCTCTTATTGCTTCCAAAAAATTTCTTGTGTCAACATAGAACAACAGGAGTGTTGTGTCATTTTTATTTTTATTTTTTGGGGTTCATTTGGACATTTTTATGCATGAACTGAGTTTTCAAAGCATTTATGTGCATAATTCAAATTTGAACTACATGCATATGCTCCAGTGCATATAAAATTGTTGAAAAATCAAATACCTTGGGTGCATGCTTAGGTCCCATGCAAGAAATGGGAATGAATTTCAAACACCAGGGCACCCTTGATTGCCAGCAAAACATTGAGATGACTGGTTTTTAAATTCTAGTAAATCCAGAACTTCTCTGAAATTCATGAAACGTGGCATGCTATCATGGAGCAGCATCAACATGCCGTGGTAAAGTTTTTGTCCCATTTGGGGCAGGTTGGGTATATGCTTCTCACAAACCAGAGCTTCTCAGAACAAGCATGATGGTTTGGGTTGGGAACGTCCCACCTTTGGGGACGAAACGATATCCATTGCCTCTTATTTTTTCCAATTTTTTTCTCGTATCAACATAGAATAACAGGAGTGTTGTGTCAATTTTTGTGATTTTTCGGGGTTGGTTTGGACATGTTTATGCATTAACTGAGTTTTCAATGCATTTATGTGCATAATTCAAATTTGAACTACATGCACATGCTCCAATGCATATAAATTGGTTAAAAAATCAAATCTGTGTCCTTGGGTGCATTCTTAGGTCCCATGCAAGAAATGGGAATGAATTTCAAACACCATGGCACCGTTGATTGCCGACAAAAAATTGAGATGCCTAGTTTTTAAATCCTAGTAAATCCAAAACTCGTCTGAAATTCATGAAACTTGGCATGCTTTCATGGAGCAGCATCAACATGTCGTGGTAATTTTTTTGTCCCGTTTGGGGCAGGTTTGGGTATATGCTTCTCACAACAAGCATGATGGTTTCGGTAGGGAACGTCCCACCTTTGGGGACGAAATGATATCCATTGCCTCTTATTGCTTCCAAAAATTTTCTCGTGTCAACATAGAACAATAGGAGTGTTGTGTCAATTTTTGTGATTTTTGGGGTTCGTTTGGACATTTTTTTGCATTAACTGAGTTTTCAATGCATTTATGTGCATAATTCAAATTTGAACTACATGCACATGCTCCAGTGCATATAAATTGGTTGAAAAATCATATCTGTGTCCTTGGGTGCATGCTTAGGTCCCATGCAAGAAATCAGAATGAATTTCAAACACTAGGGCACCGTTGATTGCCGGCAAAACATTGAGATGCCTGGTTTTTAAATTCTAGTAAATCCAAAACTCGTCTGAAATTCATGAAACTTGGCATGCTATCATGGAATGGCACCTGACATGATGTGGTATTTTTCGTGTCCATTTTGAGAGAAGGCGCACTCGAATAATGACAACCAACAAAGGCATTTTGCAAAAAATAGCTGCAACTTTAATACCTCAAATGTTTGTATATACAAACCATGTGTGTTCTGTTAACCATCCATGTGATTCCACGTGTCTCGATTTTCATGGTTGTAGGAGGTGTCGTGCGGACAACTGCTTGACCTTGACTGAACAAGCAGCGTGCGAGTGCAGTCCCATGCGCGGGTTGACTGAGAGGAGTGCAAGTTGTCCTCGAATGCGCAGGCTCACCAGGAAGCGTGCGAGTTGTACGCTACGCAGGCTCACTGGGAAGCAAGCCCTTTTGTCTTCCATGGTCGCCCGCCTTCCTCTCCGTGCGCGCGGCCCCCTCAGCGGCATGGGATGCCGCTGCCGAATGCTACCTCTCAGCGCCGCCAGCTGCTTCTTCACGCCCCCGCCCGTCGACCCCGGGACGACATGATGCAAAGTGAGAGAAGAATTTGTGCATCTCTTTAATGCAAACGGTTCTTTTGGATGAACCGTATGCGACCACTTACAAACAATTTGGTGCGATTTGCATCTGTCATATTGGGTATGTTACCATGTGTCAAACTGGAAAGACTGACATTTGTTGATCTAGTAACATTGCCATTTGTCAACCTTGTAACACTGCGATTTGTCAAAATATAAAGCTAAAAATCACTAGCAGTATCCAATTTTTGCAACTAAAATTCAGTAATTAAGCATTCGTTCTTAATTTATACAAACAGTTTAACTCGACAGCTGAACCGACCAAACTTTTCCCCAATTGTTGCCAACCACATACTGAAATAGCTAGTTCAACTATATATACTAGCTAATTTTAAGTACGTCGTACAGTTCCACCACATCTATAGTCAGATGAACTGAAAAAATAGCCCCTAAATACTAATACAAAGGGGCTTTGTACTACTACGGAGGGGCTTTGTACTACTTTCGGCCGCCTCTCCTCTGTCGAGCGCGCTCAGTAAGAGGCGGAGGAGGAGGAGCCTACCGACGACCTGGGCAACCGCAATACGGTGCGTGCCGCTGTTGTAGCTTCAGCGACACTCACCTCGAATGCCCTCTGCCGCTCCAGACGACCCCTCTCGAAGTAGTGGTTCTCCTCATAGATCTCCTGATTCCTCACCTCTAAGGAGGCGTTTGCCGCAGCCATGGCGGCGGTAAAGCTCTTTGCATGCTCGACGAGGCGCTCCTCCTCCTCCCGCAGGAACTCGGTGTAGCGTGCAAGGTCGCTGACGGACATGCGGGCATCCACCTCCGCCTCCCGCCTTCAGGCGACAGTGGCGGAGCGGGTGATGACCCCGACGGTCGACGGTGGGCTGGCGGCCACGGAGGTCGACAACGGGGTGGCGGCCACGACCACCATCTCCCGCCTTCGGGCCACGATGGCGGAGCGAGTGATGGCCATGGTGGCCGGCAGTAGGGTGGCGGCCATGACGGGCACCTACCGCCTTCAGGCCACAGCGGTGGAGCAGGCGATGGACCTGGATTTCGACGGTGGTGTGGCGGCAACAGCGGCCGACAACAGCTGCCGACGGGAACCACGCACACCCAACAGGGACGCCACGCGCACTACACTACGCCGGGGACTGCACCATTGCCGCAGTGTAGCCTCCCAGCTGGAGCTGTCCTCTGATAACGGCGGAGTGGCTGAGCGACGACGACGGACCGGTGCCATTGGCGATTGTGGGAGAAGCAGATGATATAAGCTACAGGAAGGGAGCGGAAAATGCGACGTAGGACTCGCCGCCCGTGAGGGTTTTTATAGCAGGCCGGTAAGCATTGGGATTTTTGGGGATTTCACTGAGTCAGGCGGGAAGCTTGCGTGGGAATGGGCTCACCGATGATTCATTGGCGCCACCGTTTGGCCAAAAGAACGCCTCTGCGTGCTGCGCAAGCTTGCACTGTAAGCCGTCTGCGGCAGCGGGGTGACAAGACGTGCGAGAGGAGGACGAATGGCCACATACACATATGGTTAATAAAAAAACATTTTTTATTTAATTACCTAATATAGCCCCATCCTGGTTCATAAGGCTCTCTCGGTGGTGTACACGAATGATCCGGTCTCGGTGGAGAGCTCCATACAAACTATGGAGCAGTTCCTTGGCGAGGACAAGTTCCAAGTGGTCGGATTCGACCTCGAGTACACCATGGGTCATCTACCACTACCACCTGGCTACAACGCCTTGCAGGCATTTCCCCAGGTTTATCAACAGCTCCGACTATAGTTTCGCTACGGTGGACACCACTAACAATCTAAAAACGCTCAAGGTTTCATGCTTGAAATGCCCGAATCTTGTCAACATCCAAAGCCACTACAAGGTCTAGGTCAGCGATAAAAACAAACTGAACTCCCTGGTTGACCTCGCATCTGTCATCATCGACCCCTACTACATGAGGATGAAGAATGAGAGCAATAAGGACAGGAATGCCTGGCACAGTGTGTGTCATAAGAGACTGGATGAACAACATGTCAAGTACGGAGCCATGGACATGTACACAAGCTACAAGATGTACAAGCGGATCATTGACATGAGGAACTGTCTTCTTCCTGACCTAGACGAGGGATCGAGCCACATAGCAGTGGCGGGAGCGTCACAAGAAATAGATGACTAGGCGATTGTTTCTCCTACTTTAGAATGCACGCAATTGTTTATTGAGGTGTGTGCGAATGATCTGTATAGTCACTTATGTAATTGGATGTTTATTTCAGTTATATATATACATGTTATTATACTGTAACGGAGCAAATCACACGGCTTATTAGCAGCAATCGTCTGTGTTATTATTGGTCTTCGCACACATTTCTGGTTATGGACCTGTTTGCCTCGTATCAGACACATCTTGATCAGTTGAACCATTTCCATTGTGTTTCCTAATCACACACAGTTCATCCTAGTGAACCGTATGCTATATATCACACACACCTTCATCTGGCTGCCCGTTTCTTTTGTTCATCCCGATCCCAAACAGTTAATTGAACTGAACCATATGCCCTGCATCGCACACGCAACTAAAATCTGAACCTTGATTGATGCATCCGTCATCGCAAACATTTTGCACCTTTTGACGGTTTTTTACACCCCCGTTTGCGATTATGGATCGCACACAGTTTCGTCGAAGGGTCTCTGGTCGTAGTGTCACGTTTGGACCATCCTGTAGTAGTGCTAGCTGGACAGAGCATCATCGAGGACCAGGCCAGATGGGACCAGTGGCGATAGCTCGCTGGAGGAACCGTAGTGCTGCAGGCATGGGATCAAGGTAGAGGGAAAGGGGAGAGAATATGCAAGCAGGAAGGGCAATGAATGCTTGTGTGTTCGTTTTTACTTGAGGATCAGGTGTGACGTGGGCGTGAGCAGTTGCATTTTGAGTGTAACATAGGCAAACAACAGAGTCATTTCACTATTCCCTTTCCCTTCAAATTTTAGTGAGCTTCTACCCGAAACACCCCCCCTCCAAAGCGAAATAAGTTAAGCCCAAGCGCATAACTCAAAAATGACTTCTTTACATCTTTTATGGCTTATTTTCACAATAAGCTCTGGAAAGGTGGAATAGAACTGGCCTTAACCTGCAATTCAATTGTGCATGCAATGATGAATCACTCCTGCCTGCTATAGTGTACATTTAGGCATCATCATACATGGCATAACCTAATACATGTGCATTCCATTGTAGAATCTGGAATATGCAATGTTTATCTTAGTTCATACATCGCACATGATGTTTAAATGCCCCTTAAATCTGGTCAGTCAGGTGATGGTCTTTAAGCCTCTTCTTTGCTTCTTTTCTTGATATGTAAGATTTGCTCACACATACGTTCAATTGCTTGTTTGCATCAGCCAGCCATACTAGGACTGTTTGCTTTGATTACTTGTTGTTCTTGACGTAACACTCTAACAGAGCTTGTCAACGATTTAAACACTAAGGGATGCTGTAGTAGGGGCTTTTCTAACTCATAGGTGACATAAAGGTTTGGCTGTACACTAAAGTAGGCTCTCCAAGAGTACCTGGAGATCTAGTTCGAAGGTATGCCTAGTTTTTACATAGTGCACACATAGTAAATGCTCATTTTATTGTGTGCAAGTGCAACAGATGTGACATGTTTCATTATGTGGTGTTGTTTTGTTATAATCTCATCCTTTTGTGTTGTTCACAGACTGGAAAGTATGCATATTTATCTTCTAAGGAGACGAGTAACTAGTTTGTGTTACCTTGCACAGGGGATGCAATGAAGATAAGATTGAGGATTTCCAAGTACAAGATGTTAGGAAGGAGCCTTGCAATAGAAGTAGGAGCAGCGCCGAGCCTGTTCAACCAGTTAAAGGTAAGTCACTGTATCCAACTCAACCGCTCAATTCCTTGTGTGTTTCGGGCATAGTTAATTTGCTCTTGTCAGTTGCTTTATTTGTCCTCAATTAATAGATGCCCAAACATTGATGCATGTGTTGGGTACTTGTATAACTATTAGTTGACATAATTAAAGGCCTTACCATTTAATTACTCTGGTGAAGTGTGACTGAAGCTTCGAAGTCTATTAACCAACTATTACTGCATGAGGCTCACAATCTAGTTTATACTAGGCTAATGATTGCATAGTTTTGCTTGCTGTAGTAGGTTTGTATGAATCCCTCTGCTATTCATTATGATCCCTAAGACTTTAATTGAGCTACAGAATGGCCAACTGCTTGCTTACTTATATGCAACATGTTGTTTAAATTTGTAACTTGTCTGTGTTTTGGATTTAGCCCCAACATCATGCTCCTTTGGTGAGCTAAGAGAGAATTCTATATGCAGGCTGCACAAACTACCATTTTTATAATTTTTAAAATATCACCTGCTTATGCTTCATGACGTGTAACATTATTGTTAGTCTTATTTTGCCAAGTACAAAATAGTCTGTCTTGCTCGCTTCACTGTTGTAACTATATTTTTTCCCTAGTCATGTGTACTTATAGAAACACTTCAGGATGAAGTGACATCAACACAAAGATCTACGAGCAGTGCGGCATGGTCGTTACCGAATGATTATGTATTGGAATTGGAATGTGCTGATGTTCTCGAGCATCAACTAGAGGTGGCAAGACAACATGTACATGATTCTCAATGTACAGTCAACAAGTTGATACTAGACTTGCAGGTATTAGGTGTTGGAGTCAAAAAATGAAAAAAGACAATGAGGTAACCACGAAGCTACTAGAGATTTTGTAGACTAAAATTTGTGCTATCTGAATCCGTCCAATCCTATTTTCTGAAGAGATTATAGTTCAAATGGTAAGTTCTGTTGATGCGTGTCCATGATGTATGAGCTTTATTTGTCTAGTGTATGTAATTTGCTATTTGTGTACGCTTTATTATCACTGGTGCCGAACTATAATGCCCAGTGGGTATATTCGGCTATAATGCGGCTAAAGGAGGCATATGACGCCAGTGAGGCACTGGAGACCTGTCAGGACCCCGACTCAATGCCACATCGATCTAGCATGTAACACCTCATATCACTTTGCGGCCTCATGCACGGTATTCCCACGGGTGTCGCCTTACCTTTACCCGGGACCGTTTGCGCCTTTTGGCACACGTATATGACAGTGTCGCTAGCATCTATATGATAAGGAGCCCGGGCTGACATGGCTAGTCGTAAACCCAAAGTGGCACAAACTTACAGGGACAGGCATCCATGACCCAGCATCGAACGTGTCGGTCATCAGCGAGTGAATCCAGGCTGTAGCACTGGGCTAGCAGGACTCCGGTGAACCGGGCTATAGCGGGCTAACAGGACTCCGGTATTCACCGCGTGACATTTCCCCGAAGGGACAGACACAGGAACGAAGAAGGACACATGCCGGCCAGCCTAAGTGTTCCGGAGCAGTAGCAAGCTACCATGGCTCGGTGGAAACACTAGGAGACATTTCCCGGTAAGAGAGGCTACTAAAGATAAACAACTAGATAGTCAGATCCCACACATACCAAGCATTTCAATAACATACACACAATATGCTCGATATGTGCAATACAACATGGCATCACAAAATGACTCTACAACTCAGTAGTTTTTATTCAAAAGGCTCCGAGGAGCGAGATATTACAATCATGGGTCTCATGACCCAACACTCAGAGCATACAAGTCAAAGCACAAGCGGAAGCTATCATGTCTGAGTACAGACATCTATAAATGAAAAAGGCTAAGAAGCCTGACTATCTACCAGATCCTGCCGAGGGCACAAGATCGTAGCTGAGGTAACAAGCTAAACGTCGAAGTCCACGTGGAACTACTAGTGAGACTGAAGTCTCTCTGCAAAAACATAAAATAGGCAAACGTGAGTACAAATGTACCCAGCAAGACTTACATCAGATCTATCTACATATGCATCATTGTCAACAAAGGGGATGGTGGAGTTTGACTGCAGCAAGCCAGCTTTGACTCGGTGGCTAACCTGAACTATGACTGCAAGTAACTCTTTTGAGGTGGCGCACACGAGTCCACAAATTCACCATATCAATACACCACTATGGATCCGCTCCCGTCTCCCTACGAGAACGCCATCCATAGCACTCACGCTTATCTTGCGTATTTTAGAGTATCCACTTTCACTTGTCTATGAACTATGCAAGGGGTCCAAGTTTCCATATCCAAGGAATCCGGCTATTCGAATAGATAATGATAACCCTGCAGGGGTGTACTTCTTCACACACGCTTTCGCCACTTATCGCCCTGTACACGTCATGTACCTCGGCAACCTTCAAGCGGAAGCCGGGCGAGGGAGTCGGCCATGACCTGACTAACCGAACAAGTCTCTAGTCCAGGTTTATCGCCTATTCGGGTTCCATCCGCAAGGAGATCCGGCCGGGGTGTCGCTCACGGCCCCAAACGATGTGAGCAGGGTTCCCAAGCCCACCATCCAGGTGCCACTTGGTACACCGTGCCACTGTGCCTAGTCTGTCCCAGGCCCACCTGTACCGGGTGCCACTTGGTAGACTACTAACACTACCTACAAACACCAGAAACTAGTTGCAACTCCTGGACAGAGATCATGTTGATTAATAAGTCGAGAGGGGTCGAGTTACCGGAACCCAATATGTGGTAGTAACTGGTCATGGATCACAAACACAGAACTCAGTTCCTGAGGACGGCTGCAATGAGACAACCCACCATGTACTCCTACATGGCCTCTCACCGCTACCTTTACCAAATCGTGTTCACACACTTAGCTCACACACAGTAGGACATGTTCACACGCCTCTGATTCATCCCCGATGAATCAGACCTGACTCAACTCTAAGCAGTAGCAGGCATGACAAACAAGCATGAATGAGTAGGCACATCAGGGCTCAAACAACTCCTACTCATACTAGTGGGTTTCATCTATTTACTGTGGCAATGACAGGTCATGCAGAGGATAAAGGGGTTCAGCTACCGCAGCAAGTAACAGTTGAATCGTTGTTGTCCTAATGCAGTAATAGAGAGCAGGAGCGAGAGAGTAGGATTGTATCGGAATGAACAAGGGGGTTTTGCTTGCCTGACACTTTTGAAGATAACATTGAGTCTTCATCAGTGTCAACGATCACATCACCGGTACAGCGTCTACCGAGGGGGAGCAACACCGGCAAACAGAAGGAAACACAATCAATGCAATGCACAATATGATGCATGCTATGACATGGCAACATGCTGGTGTTTTGAGCTAATGCATCTAGCAACAAGTTAAATGGAGTTGGTTTGAATACAAGATTCAAATTCAAACTCCATATGTGATTATTTAAATGCCATTCACTTCATTTGTCCTAAACAGTAGTGATAAGTTGTTCTAACATGCATGAAAATGGTACAGATGGATTCCTTGAATTTTTCTGATAATTTTTCATATATAAATTATTTAATTTGGAGTTACGGTTGAATTTCTATGATTTATTGAAGTTTTAGCTATTTTCTGGAATTTCCTGATTATTTTTAAATCCAGAAAATACTTATTGCGTCAGCCCCACGTCACTATGACATCAGCAGAGTCAACTGGGCGTCCCAGGTCAAACCTGACCAGTGGGGTCCACTGGTCAGTGACACAATCAACTAACCAAGTTAGTTAGCCCTAACTAACTTAGTTAGCCGGGCAGGGCCCGCATGTCAGTGGCCTATCTAATTAGCTAACTTAATTAACGCTAACTAATCTAACACTAATCAAGCAGGCGCCTGGGCCCACACGTCAGGGGGTCAAACCCCGGGTCAACTCGCCGGAGTTGACCCGCGACTTGTCGCCGGCGGAGCCAGAGACGGCGGAGGGGGTCGGAAATCCTCCTCCGGCGACCAAATCGTAGACTGAGGGGCTCTACGCGTAGCTGGTGTGTGCGCGCATCGAATTGTGGCATCCGTTCATGCTGGGGAGGTCGGATTTGGCGACGGCGGCGAGCGGGGCGGCGGCCGGAGCACGGCGAGGTCGGGGTTGGCGCTAGGGGGCACGGCAGGTCGCACGGGTGGGCGCGCTCGGCTCCTGGAAGGGTGCTGAGCACGTTGCCGTGCTCGGGAGTTAGCTACGGTGGCTCTAGCCCCGTCTGCGTCATCGCCGGCGGCGAGGAACTGTCGGCTCCGACAGCCGGGGTGGTTAGAAGGCGCGGACGGGCACGGGGAGAGAGGGGAAATGGACAGGGGCTCACGAGGGGTCGGGAGAGAAGCTCGGTGGGCTCGGGGAAGCCTCTGCAACGGCGAATTGACGACGGCGATCTCCGGGCACCGGAGATGAAGACGGCGACGCTCCGGTCTACTGCGGCCTCCTCTGGTTGCGTGCGTCGCGTGTGTAGCTCCACGGGGTCGGGGCGGAGCTCAGGGATGCATAGAGGGAGCGAGGGGGTGGCTATGGCCCCGGTAAACGGTGTCGGCGGCGATGGGCGCGCTCGGCTGTGGTGGGGAACAGCGAGAGAGGAGCGAAGAGGGGAGAGTGCGGTGTCCAGGGGTCGAGGGGAGGCCGGGGAGGCGGTTCAGGCGCCGCGGTGGCGTGGGATGCAGGCAGGCAGGGAGGTGGCGTGTCGCCATGGCGCGCGCGTGCGCTGTCTCCCTCCTCTGCCTACTGGCAGAGGTAGAGGATGACTGGCATGGGCCTTGGTGGGCTAGGCCACCAGCTGGGCCAGCTAGGTGGGCTGCCAGGTAGGTCCAGGTGAGATTTCTCTCCTCTGTCTTTTATTTATTGTTTTCTATTTTGTTCTGTTTTGTTTTGGTTTAGAAAAAAAAAATACTAAACCATTTTATAAAATCCTGAAAATAATTATGTGGCTAGAACTAAAATATATCAAACCACATAAAATGTTCTAGTAATTATTGGACATATATTATTTATATATAATATATATCTCCAATGCAAATAGCTATTTATTTAATTCAAAGGCCCAAAATAATTAACTCTGAGATACCAAAAATATTGTTTTGAGTTTTACCTCTTTGCAATATTTTCAGAGACTAAGAGGAGCATTTTCTTGGACACATTTGAGAAGATTTAATTGTTGGTTATTTTTAGAGGTTTCCTGAGGCTTTTGAAAATTCCTCAATTCAAATTTCATTTGAATTTAAACATGATGCACACATGAGGTCTAGCCTAGTGCATAACAGGACCAGGGATGTGACAACTCACCCCCACTAAACAAAAATCTCGTCCCGAGATTCAAGCGTAGGGCAAGGTGAAGGGGGGACGCAACTAGTATAATCTTCACGATCCAGGTTGCACTTCAAATGAACGTTGATTCGTTCACCATCATTGTCTTGATGTCTTGCTTCGAGAACTTCAGCTAATCATGACAAGAAGGGGAAAGAGAAACTCTAGAAGGATCAAACTTCTTGAAGGTCGAACAACTCACGGAATGAGACATAGAACCATCTCTCGGGTTAAGACATGAGATACACATCAAGAGGGGTGGAAAGAAACGGATGACGAAGGTTCACTAGGTGGACAACAATTCCACACTTAAAAAGGTGGTAAACGATTGTCAACGTAGCGAGGAGTTGAGTTGCCATGATACCACAACAAAGCACCTTAGGGACGGTGACTCGTAGAAATATCCCCTTAAGTGGCAAAAAGAATTACCTTTGATTTAAAGATCATTGAGACTCTCTATATCAGCCTAAGGCAAATCATAATCGATCATTGAGAGGGGTTCGGTAGAATGGCATACCCGGACTTGGATGATGTGGATTACCTTGTTGAAGACAATGTAATGGATGAATTTGCTTACCACCGGAAATGGAAGAGACCCATAGTAGAATGGCACATGGGCGGTGCAAGCTGGGAACAAAATACAAATGCTGGGAATGATTCTGGTAACTGGGGAAGAACCCAACAATAGAGAGTGAACTCACTGTTTGAAAAGGTCATAGCATTGCCGAGGGAACTGAGAGGAATCCCAGTTAGTGCCGA
This sequence comes from Triticum aestivum, assembly GCF_018294505.1. Classification (NCBI taxonomy): domain Eukaryota; kingdom Viridiplantae; phylum Streptophyta; class Magnoliopsida; order Poales; family Poaceae; genus Triticum; species Triticum aestivum. Next base: position 175,299,021 of record NC_057794.1, on the reverse strand, counting down.
TGACAACACGTAGCGCTTGTGCGTGCTCTCAAGAACTTGAGCATTTCCACAATCATCAAGGTTTTATCAACATCCGTGTCAAGGGTGCTGACAACACAACATACTACCATGATGGCTAATGATGGATGATGCAGACACAAAGGAAGATAACACCTTCTCAGATTTCATCTTAGCGAGGCCAAGGAAACAAAATCTAGATGATCGACCGAGAGACATTTAGCACTCCGCTTCTAATGTTCTCCTTGATGTGCTAGCGTATCCCATTCATTGAAATGGTTTGGTATCTAGAACATCAAGTAAAGGTCGGACTTCAGGAGGACAAAATCATAAAGAATAACTACGGAAGTGAATCCATAAGAAATCCTCATGGGGAGGTGGCCAACTTCTCCAATCAAGATACTACAATATTAGGTCTCCCGGCGGGGTGTGTTGGCCACGACATTCACTTTACCGGTTATCGCAAGACCAATATTATAATTCTTGGGAAATGCTCCAACCATCATATCTGCCTGAGATTCAGAACTGGTTGGTGTCAGAATATTCCAGACTCATTGAGTCTAGGAAGAAAACGAAAGTTTGCAACACAATTCGACGAGATGACGTTGCGAGATTCTCGGGAAATGAACAACGATAGCAAGCTCCAAAACATGAGCTGGTTCTGCTACACACGTGTGAACACGCTGTCCTAGACAAACATGATCACATGGTAGTCTTACAATAAAACACTACCGAGCTCTGGTTGGGAACCATCAGCGAGGATATCGAAGTTCTTTCATAAGTCCGGATTAGCTCTTATGAAGATACTCCTTCTCCTTGAACAAATCAGTCAGTGGCTTGGTGTGCTAGGATACACATATGGAATGAAGATGATCAGTCTATCAAACCACAGAATACTTCGCACGTGCATAACTGACTTGGGATGGTTCCAGAGGAGGTAAAAACATGCTTTCTCGAATTCACGGCGGCAACTTACATCAAATGCACGTGAATCAAAGGAAGTCACTTCTTTCATCCAAACATATGCTTCACGAGCGGGGCATGAAGAAAATGCTTACACAAGTTTCCAACACTAGGTTGATGTTCAACATGAATCATGGGGGAGACAAAATGCTGCTGATGGGCTCAACAACAACTCATCGGAATTTCCATATCACTGGACTTCCACCATCATGTGAACACGGGGATAGTATTGGTCAGACCAAAAGATGTAATGGTATATACTCGAGGGATCAACCACGAGTAATACAACATTACGAGCATCGTTGGTACTGATTTGATTGACGATAGCCCACACTCAAATCAAAGGATTGATAAGACAATAGGTCCAGCAACTGATCACAGGGACCAATCGATGAAGATATCCTCTTTCTTCAACACACACTACATAGAATATCCCTTTGGAACGAACTAAGTTAGGCAAGCTTTTATCTTCCAATTCTCCAAGTTGTTGTCTAGCTTAACCAACTAGCTCAGGGGTATCCAACACGGATTCTTGGAGATATAGGGGTTTACAGGAATAAACCAACTTGATCACGAGCTCAACATAGCAGTCAGGTGACAACCTGGTAATACTTCCGGGAAGACATCCAGAAAATCACGAACCACCGGTATGTTACTAAGCTCGAGAACAATCTCGCTTTTGAGGGCAAGACGATATGATCAAATGAGTGAGGACTTGACAAGATCCTAACTCATCAATCGGAGGGTGCACCGAAATAAGGACTAGGTAGCACGACCAGTCTTAGAGGGATGATTTAAAAACCAACATGCTAAGATTGAAATTATTATCCTTTAACTACCAAGCAACGAGGTTGCTGGGAGTATTGATTTCACACATCACAATTCATTTGTCGGTATTCCGGTTGCATCAACACGAGGGCCGAGGAATGACTAATGATGGTGAGAAGTATCACTACGTCAAAATTCATGAGAGTTGGTGCAGTTCTCATGACAATTCTGACATAAAGGGTGTAATACTCCAAGGTAGAACAGAACCAAAAGCTGGATTGGCATTTGATCTGCGGAATACAACTACTTTGACCCAATCCTAGATATGGATGAGGTACTGGAGTTTGTTTCTCCAAGTCATTCAGGACAGAATGGCTTGACGGACCACAAGAGTAATAGGCATCGATAACGAACGCACGCATACTCTTGACTATCAATTGACAGACGAGGGTCAGAATGCAACTAAAGAGAACAACTCAAAGGAACATACGATTTTCTGAGTTGTGGATGCATGGTTTGGCATGTCGAACGAATTCAACATATTTCTTCCAGGCAATCCATGCGGAAAGGTAGAACTGGCAGAGTCACGATTTATGAATGGAGAACTCCTCAAGAATAATCCTGTTGTGATATTTCAGTTCAACGAGGAACTTCTGCCATAAGTAGTTCATGGTATTTGGAAGAAGAAGATACCACGGACCTCGAGGACTATCGCAAAGGTTACTAATAACCTAAGGGAGCTAGCAATTACTATCAACATGATGTAAGTAAGATGAATCTCGGGTTCAAAACCCAGGAGTAGAATACCTACTACTAAGTAGCATCACGGGATGCTTACAAGAATGATGGCTAGAATCATCACACTGGGACACAACATGGCTAGACTACTAGATGATCACCTGAGACACCTAGGGTCTTAATAATATCTCCAACATATATGTCAAGGCAACAGAGTACCTCAACTCACCGATTAGTGTGGTTAATCTGGCCCAAAGGAACATCGAAACGGGAGGAAGGAATTTGCAAATGCATCCGACTATTTAGAAACCTGGGATGACTCAGACAGCATAACTGCTGTAAATGCTCAAAAGATTGGAGACATGCTACAAAAATGGTGGCATAGCCACTCAGAAGCACAATATCAAGGTTCCGAGATCAACAGTTAACATACAGAAGTCGTAGGAACTGAACTGAGACTTAAATCCAACAATCTATAAGTCTACTGATTAATAACACGTGATCCTGATGGAAAGAAGAGATAGCCTAGTTCTTAATCCCCGTAGAAGAGAAGAGGTTGACTCAGATCAGAAGGCCATGAGGTATAAGGAGTAAAAAGAGCCTTACGTTCCATCCCACAATCAATTCCCTTATATAACTAAAGAATTTCTAGACTCAACTTCGACCAGTTTGGCTTGGTAATCCTACAGGCAGTCAAGCTCTGATACCAACGCTGTCAGGACCCCGACTCAATGCCACATCGATCTAGCATGTAACACCTCATATCACTTTGCGGCCTCACGCACGGTATTCCCACGGGTGTCGCCTTACCTTTACCCGGGACCGTTTGCGTCTTTTGGCACACGTATATGATAGTGTCGCTAGCATCCATATGATAAGGAGCCCGGGCTGACATGGCTAGTCGTAAACCCAAAGTGGCACAAACTTACAGGGACAGGCATCCATGACCCAGCATCGAACGTGTCGGTCATCAGCGAGTGAATCCAGGCTGTAGCACTGGGCTAGCAGGACTCCGGTGAACCGGGCTGTAGCGGGCTAACAGGACTCCGGTATTCACCGCATGACATTTCCCCGAAGGGACAGACACAGGAACGAAGAAGGACACATGCCGGCTAGCCTAAGTGTTCCGGAGCAGTAGCAAGCTACCATGGCTCGGTGGAAACACTAGGAGACATTTCCCGGTAAGAGAGGCTACTAAAGATAAACAACTAGATAGTCAGATCCCACACATACCAAGCATTTCAATAACATACACACAATATGCTCGATATGTGCAATACAACATGGCATCACAAAATGACTCTACGACTCAAGTAGTTTTATTCAATAGGCTCCGAGGAGCGAGATATTACAATCATGGGTCTCATGACCCAACACTCAGAGCATACAAGTCAAAGCACATGCGGAAGCTATCATGTCTGAGTACAGACATCTATAAATGAAAAAGGCTGAGAAGCCTGACTATCTACCAGATCCTGCCGAGGGCACAAGATCGTAGCTGAGGTAACAAGCTAAACGTCGAAGTCCACGTGGAACTACTAGTGAGACTGAAGTCTCTCTGCAAAAACATAAAATAGGCAAACGTGAGTACAAATGTACCCAGCAAGACTTACATCAGATCTATCTACATATGCATCATTTCAACAAAGGGGATGGTGGAGTTTGACTGCAGCAAGCCAGCTTTGACTCGGTGGCTAACCTGAACTACGACTGCAAGTAACTCTTTTGAGGTGGCGCACACGAGTCCACATATTCACCATATCAATACACCACTATGGATCCGCTCCCGTCTCCCTACGAGAACGCCATCCATAGCACTCACGCTTATCTTGCGTATTTTAGAGTATCCACTTTCACTTGTCTATGAACTATGCAAGGGGTCCAAGTTTCCATATCCGAGGAATCCGGCTATTCGAATAGATAATGATAACCCTGCAGGGGTGTACTTCTTCACACACGCTTTCGCCACTTATCGCCCTGTACACGTCATGTACCTCGGCAACCTTCAAGCGGAAGCCGGGCGAGGGAGTCGGCCACGACCTGACTAACCGAACAAGTCTCTAGTCCAGGTTTATCGCCTATTCGGGTTCCATCCGCAAGGAGATCCGGCCGGGGTGTCGCTCACGGCCCCAAACGATGTGAGCAGGGTTCCCAAGCCCACCATCCGGGTGCCACTTGGTACACCGTGCCACTGTGCCTAGTCTGTCCCAAGCCCACCTGTACCGGGTGCCACTTGGTAGACTACTAACACTACCTACAAACACCAGAAACTAGTTGCAACTCCTGGACAGAGATCATGTTGATTAATAAGTCGAGAGGGGTCGAGTTACCGGAACCCAATGTGTGGTAGTAACTGGTCATGGATCACAAACACAGAACTCAGTTCCTGAGGACGGCTGCAATGAGACAACCCACCATGTACTCCTACATGGCCTCTCACCGCTACCTTTACCAAATCGTGTTCACACACTTAGCTCACACACAGTAGGACATGTTCACACGCCTCTGATTCATCCCCGATGAATCAGACCTGACTCAACTCTAAGCAGTAGCAGGCATGACAAACAAGCATGAATGAGTAGGCACATCAGGGCTCAAACAACTCCTACTCATACTAGTGGGTTTCATCTATTTACTGTGGCAATGACAGGTCATGCAGAGGATAAAGGGGTTCAGCTACCGCAGCAAGTAACAAGTTGATCGTTGTTGTCCTAATGCAGTAATAGAGAGCAGGAGCGAGAGAGTAGGATTGTATCGGAATGAACAAGGGGGTTTTGCTTGCCTGGCACTTTTGAAGATAACATTGAGTCTTCATCAGTGTCAACGATCACATCACCGGTACAGCGTCTACCGAGGGGGAGCAACACCGGCAAACAGAAGGAAACACAATCAATGCAATTCACAATATGATGCATGCTATGACATGGCAACATGCTGGTGTTTTGAGCTAATGCATCTAGCAACAAGTTAAATGGAGTTGGTTTGAATACAAGATTCAAATTCAAACTCCATATGTGATTATTTAAATGCCATTCACTTCATTTGTCCTAAACAGTAGTGATAAGTTGTTCTAACATGCATGAAAATGGTACAGATGGATTCCTTGAATTTTTCTGATAATTTTTCATATATAAATTATTTAATTTGGAGTTACGGTTGAATTTCTATGATTTATTGAAGTTTTAGCTATTTTCTGGAATTTCCTGATTATTTTTAAATCCAGAAAATACTTATTGCGTCAGCCCCACGTCACTATGACATCAGCAGAGTCAACTGGGCGTCCCAGGTCAAACCTGACCAGTGGGGTCCACTGGTCAGTGACACAATCAACTAACCAAGTTAGTTAGCCCTAACTAACTTAGTTAGCCGGGCAGGGCCCGCATGTCAGTGGCCTATCTAATTAGCTGAGTTAATTAACGCTAACTAATCTAACACTAATCAAGCAGGCTCCTGGGCCCACATGTCAGGGGGTCAAACCCCGGGTCAACTCGCCGGAGTTGACCCGCGGCTTGTCGCCGGCGGAGCCAGAGACGGCGGAGGGGGTCGGAAATCCTCCTCCGGCGACCAAATCGTAGACTGAGGGGCTCTACGCGTAGCTGGTGTGTGCGCGCATCGAATCGTGGCATCCGTTCGTGCTGGGGAGGTCGGATTTGGCGACGGCGGCGAGCGGGGCGGCGGCCGGAGCACGGCGAGGTCGGGGTTGGCGCTAGGGGGCACGGCAGGTCGCACGGGTGGGCGCGCTCGGCTCCTGGAAGGGTGCTGAGCACGTTGCCGTGCTCGGGAGTTAGCTACGGTGGCTCTAGCCCCGTCTGCGTCATCGCCGGTGGCGAGGAACTGTCGGCTCCGACAGCCGGGGTGGTTAGAAGGCGCGGACGGGCACGGGGAGAGAGGGGAAATGGACAGGGTCTCACGAGGGGTCGGGAGAGAAGCTCGGTGGGCTCGGGGAAGCCTCTGCAACGGCGAATTGACGACGGCGATCTCCGGGCACCGGAGATGAAGACGGTGACGCTCCGGTCGACTGCGGCCTCCTCTGGTTGCGTGCGTCGCGTGTGTAGCTCCATGGGGTCGGGGCAGAGCTCAGGGATGCATAGAGGGAGCGAGGGGGTGGCTGTGGCCCCGGTAAACGGTGTCGGCAGCGATGGGCGCGCTCGGCTGTGGTGGGGAACAGCGAGAGAGGAGCGAAGAGGGGAGAGTGCGGTGTCCAGGGGTCGAGGGGAGGCCGGGGAGGCGGTTCAGGCGCCGCGGTGGCGTGGGATGCAGGCAGGCAGGGAGGTGGCATGTCGCCACGGCGCGCGCATGCGCTGTCTCCCTCCTCTGCTTACTGGCAGAGGTAGAGGATGACTGGCATGGGCCTTGGTGGGCTAGGCCACCAGCTGGGCCAGCTAGGTGGGCTGCCAGGTAGGTCCAGGTGAGATTTCTCTCCTCTGTCTTTTATTTATTGTTTTCTATTTTGTTCTGTTTTGTTTTGGTTTAGAAAAAAAAATACTAAACCATTTTATAAAATCCTGAAAATAATTATGTGGCTAGAACTAAAATATATCAAACCACATAAAATGTTCTAGTAATTATTGGACATATATTATTTATATATAATATATATCTCCAATGCAAATAGCTATTTATTTAATTCAAAGGCCCAAAATAATTAACTCTGAGATACCAAAAATATTGTTTTGAGTTTTACCTCTTTGCAATATTTTCAGAGACTAAGAGGAGCATTTTCTTGGACACATTTGAGAAGATTTAATTGTTGGTTATTTTTAGAGGTTTCCTGAGGCTTTTGAAAATTCCTCAATTCAAATTTCATTTGAATTTAAACATGATGCACACATGAGGTCTAGCCTAGTGCATAACAGGACCAGGGATGTGACAAGACCAACGTCCAAGTAAGTACCATTGTAAGTACAATTTCCAGTCCGAGTCTTTGAGTTTTGAGTTTTCTTCTTCGCGCTCCAAATGAACGGTTGTGTTTCAGTCAGTGGGTTTGCACGGGGCACAGGTTGTGTTTCAGTCAGTGGGTTTGCGCAGGGCACACCCACTGGGTGTTTTATTTCCAATGGGGGCACGCTAAGTGCACCCACTGGGTGTAGTCTTTGAGACTGCCGTTGACTGGAAGCAGTTCGCAAGATTCTTAGAGTTTCTGGCGTCTACTCGTATTTAGCCAGGGCGTTTTCGAGACTCATCGGTTCCAATGGGGCCACGCTGAGTGCACCCATTGGGTTTAGTCCCCGAGGACATCGTCAACTGAAAGAAGTCGGCGAGGGTCTTAGAGTTTCTGGTGTCTCTACCTTGAGGCCTATTACCAACGGTTGTCTTTTTGTGGACCATCCTAATGGACGTCATTTAGCGAGGGCACGCTGAGTGCACCCACTTGGTGTAGTCCCCGAGACTGCCATCGATTGGAGGCGATCGATGAAAGTCTTTAGAATTGCGTTCAGTACGTACCATTCGGGGTGCATTCCCCCCTCGGCGGACCGAGTGGGTGGCTTGATAGTATGAAGGCTTGTCTACCTTGAGGTGGACGATGAAGATGAGTGTGTTTTTGACCTCGATCGTCTTCATTGCTGACTCAGTGGTAAAGTGGGTATTAGAGGATCTTCTTCATTGCTAACTCGGTGGTACAGATCGAGCTTGTTCCTTCCCCGAGGACTTGTTTTTGCTTTATCCATCCGATTAACTATCTTGTTTTCCTATAACAGAGGGCCTGCAAGCTGGGATCCAACTACGCCACCCTAGAGAAGGAGGTGTTGTAGTTCCGAGTGGACCTCTGCTACTTATTGAGCATGTGTTGGTTATTCCCTTAAAGGGGAAAGGTTGATGCAGCAAAGTTGAGATACGTATTTCCCTCAGTTTGAGAACCAAGGTATCAATCCAGTAGGAGACAACACACAAATCACCGAATACCTGCACTGAAGTAAATATGTGCTAGAGGCAATAACAAAGTTGTTATTTATATTTCCTTATATCATGATAAATGTTTATTATTCATGCTAGAATGGTATTAACCGGAAACTTGATACATGTGTGAATACATAGAGAAAACTACGCACTTGAAGCAAGTTGGTTAGTTTTGGCCAAGTCTTGATAGCATTGATCTTGGACTCATCAACATGAACACCCTTAGAGGAAACAACAAAACCCAAGAAAACGAGCTTGTCAACGCCAAAAAGGCATTTCTCCATATTAGCATAGAGATGCTCTTTCCGAAGAGTTTGCAAAACAGTTCGGACATGGGTGACATGCTCTTTGAGAGACTTGCTAAAAACAAGGATACCATCGAAGTAGACCACAACAAAGACACCAATGTAAGGGCGAAAGACAAGATTCATAAGACGCATAAAAGTACCCGGTGCTTCCGATACACCCATAGGCATAACTAACCACTCATACAAGACAAACTTGGTTTTGAAAGCGATTTTCCATTCATCACCCTCCTGTATGCGGATTTGATAGTAACCACTCTTAAGATCAATTTTTTAAAAGATAGTGGCACCACTAAGTTCATCAAGCATATCATCAAGGTGTGGAATGGGATACCTATAACGAACGGTGATATCATTGATAGGTCTACAATCGGAGCACATGCGAAAGCTACCGTCTTGTTTTGGCACAAGAATGACCGGGACGGCACAAGGGCTCAAACTTTCACGCACATGTCCATGGTATATGAGATGCTTTACTTTCCTTTGTATTTCTTTTGTTTCTTCGGGGTTGATGTGGTAGGGAGCTTTGTTCGGAAGTGGTGCTCCAGGGATGAGGTCGATGCGGTGCTCCATGCCGTGTAGAGGAGGTAGTCCTGGAGGCAGCTCGTCGGGGAAAACATCATGAAATTCCTGCAAAAGAGAAGACAACACTAGAGGAAGAGTGTGAGAAGTGTTAGCTTGTGGTTCATTGTCCTTACACAAAAGGACATAGTGTTGTACACTAGATGGGTTCTGACACACTACTCTTATCTCACTTTTGGTAGCAAATAAGATGAAGTTCTTCTTTTCGCTCATCGTGGAGGTGCTCGATTTGGGCTTGTGGCGCTCACTCTCTTTTTGGTGGCTCGCTCTCTCACTATGATCTCCACGATGGGTGGCTTGCTTGTCAGTGACAATTTGGCTGGGGGACATGGGACAAAGTACGTACTCCTTGCCCTTCATCCTAAAGATGTAGTGGTTCGTTTAGCTGTTGTGGACGACTCCTCTATCAAATTGCCACGGGCGTCCAAGGAGAAGGTGGCAAACGGTCATTGGCACGACGTCGCACTCTAAGGTGTCTTTGTTGGCGCCAATTTTGAAGGAGACTTGTACTCGATGCTCGACTTGGATAGTGCCGGAGTCGCTAAGCCATTGCACATTGTATGGATGTGGGTGCTTCGTCTTGGGCAATTGGAGCTTGGAGCAAAGTTCTTCACTTGCGAGATTATGACAACTCCCTCCATCGATGATGACCTTGACGGAGGATCCATTGATGCCGACCTTGGTGTGGAATATGTGGCATCTTTGGTCTTCTTCTTGGTGATGCTGGAGAGTCAAGACCTTGGAGACAACAAGAGCAGGACTTGAATCTTCATCGCAAAAGACTTGTTCCTCTTCATCGTTCACTTGCCGGTGCATGGCAACTTGCTCGATGGCATCCATTTCTCCTTCACTCATTGAGTCATAAGTGCCGTCGTCGTTGAGGATCATGGTACGCTTGTTGGTGCACTCATAGGACTTGTGGCCTCGGCCTCCGCATGTGAAGCATTTGAAGGAACTTTTCTTGACGGTCTCATCGGTGGGGGTTGATGATGATGAAGCTTTTGGCTTGAAGTTGCTTGTAGTAGGAGGATGACTTGGACTTGACGAAGCTTTCTTGGAACTCGACTTGTCGACATTGCTTGTAGAAGTTTTGGTAGATGGTGTTGGAGTCGTTGAAGCTTGGTTGTTGGAGAATCCGTAGGACTTGGATGAGAACTTGGAATACTTGAAATCTTCTTGCACATGACGTTCCGCCTTTGTAGGTTGATGCACTAGCTCGATGAAGTTCGAGTATGGTTGGAAGTCGGCGATCTTCTTGATAGGATGGTTGATTCCATTCAAGAAACGAGCCATAGTTTCCTCATCATCTTCCGTGACGTTGGCTCTTATCATGGCAATCTCCATCTCCTTGTAGTACTCTTTGGTTCTTATCATTGGCAGGAGTTATATGTCCAATACCAAGATGAGGTTACCATTTCTTTGGTTCCTCATCCGTACGCAAGAACGGATGACAGTGATCAAAAGAGTATGAAGAATACCAATATGTAGTTGAGGTGGTCGTTGTTGATCATGCGTCCGTGGCGAAGATGAGTGTCGGCGATGTTGATGTCGAACCATAACTAAATAGCCGAAACACAAGTAGGACACGGTACCGCAACTCAAATTCTCAAAGAAAAATTGGACCAAAATTGTCGGAGTTGGAGTTGGTATATGGTGGTGCTATGCGGAAGTGGTGGAGGTATGTGGAAGTATATGTGGGCACCGGAACAAAATTTTGGCGAAATGTGGACGGAAAATGGGCGGAGGGGAGGAAGTGGTGCTGCCAGGGACCGTATGACCGGGCCTGATGGCCGGATGTTCGGGGTGCCGGATGTCTGGGCTTGTCGGGCTAGATGTTCGGGCTCTGGACCCGGGGATGAATTCGAAGATCTTCGCGAGGAGAGGTCAAATCCGGAAAAAATTGGAGAAATTGGTGGATGGAAAAGTAGATCTACCCGCACCACACGAAATCCGTGGATCAAATCCAACAAAACTTCATCACACCGACAAATCACGAAAAAAATTGGGGGCTATTTTTCTGGGGAATTTTCGAATTAGGGACAATAACAACAAAATTAGGCTAGGAAACACAACGGGGAAGCTCTGAAATCGAGATCAACGTGGATCTTGATAACAAGATGATGTAGGGTAGAACCCTAGTCGCCCGATCATTCATGAAAGGAGCGGATCCCGCGAAGAACACGAGGAACACGAGGGCGAAAACGAGGGAAAACACAAGGGGAAACACGAGAGGAAACACTAAACCAACACGAATAAGTCACACATGTGCTAGATCCTCGAGTACATAAGGAAAGATACAAGATTCACGATCAACTAGGGATGATACAAGGGTAGCCGGTCTTCTCCGTGAGGAGGTCTTGAGTTCTTCCCTAAAAGGGGTCTTGAATCCGCTTGGGGGATCTTCTCCGATGGAGGCTCGAATCTCCGAGGAGAAGGTAACCAAGTGGATGAGCAAAGCTCTCACATGAAATATGAGCTAATCCTTTGCTAACCCTAGAAAGTTGGACGAGGTGGAGTATATATAGTCTAGGGGCCGAAGGTGTACACGGGCCTCGGCCCTTACACTGTGCGCAGACAGGGGAGGCCGGACATCCGGGCATCGGGTCGAATGTCTGAGCGTTTGCGGAGGGCCGGATGTGCGGGCTATGGAGGCCGGATGTCCGGGCTCGTGAAGCGGGCCATGTCGCTCTCGGTAAGGTGGTGTCCGGACATCCGGGATCGAGGCCGGATTTCCGGGGCGGGCCGGATTTCTGGGCCGGGCCTGATGTCCGGGCTGGGTCCGGATGTCCGGGGCCTGTAGATGTGCGGGGGCCGGTAGGCTGTTGTGGTCAAAGTCTCCAGTGGCCGGATGTCCGGGTCCTAGAGTTGCCTTCTTCTCCTCTCGGTGTTCCTCCTCATCCGTGAACTTGGGGACGTGTACATCTTCATATGCATCTTCGGGAGGGTCCTCTTGGTACCTAATTATGCACAACAACTCGGACTTAGGTAGTAGCCATGTCTCATGCATAGAAAGTGGAAGTTCAGAGAGGAGAGAGTTCACCTTAACTTCGACAGCCTTCGCTCGGGCTCTTGTCATTGGTCCAATTGGTGTCGTAGGGGACATTGGTAGGTCCATGGGGATGACCTTGGGATGCTCCGCATCATCTCCCCTCCCTTGGGGAAGATCCGTCCTCGGATCAAATTCTTCATCACCAAGGAAGGGCGAGAGGTCCTTGACATTGATGATATCGCTCACGTTGTACTTGTCTCGGGGGAGGTCGATCTTGTAAGCATAGTCGTTCTAGCATGCAAGAACCTTGAAGGGTACATCCCCTCATGGTCGAAGTTTGGACTTGCGTTCTGGGGGAAAGCGGTCCTTGCGAAGGTGTAGCCAGACGAGATCACCAATGTTGAAGAGCATGGGTTGCTTGTTGATGTTGAGCTTGGTCGCAAGTCGTTGTACTTGGCGCACGATAGTATGTCTTGTATCTTCATGCACCTTCTTGTGATGAGTCACATGTGCACTTGCGTCCAAATTGATGTGCTCTTGGAGTGGTAGAGGAATAATGTCCAATGGGGATAAAGGGTTGAATCCGTAGACGACCTCGAAGGGGGACTTGCCGGTTGTTAAGTGTCTTGCGCGGTTGTAGGCGAACTCGACGATAGGTAGACACTCCTCCCACTCCTTGATGTTCTTCTTGATGAGTGATGAGTACTCAAAGTAGAGCGGAGAGTGTGTGGTTGGTTACCTCTGTTTGGCCGTCAGTTTGTGGATGATACCCCGTGGAGAAGAGTAGCTTGATTCCGAGCTTGCCGCATAGGGTCTTCCAAAAGTAGCTAAGGAACTTGACGTCGCGGTCCGAGACGATCGTCTTTGGCACTCCATGTAGACGCAATATTTCCCTACAAAAGAGATTAGCAACATGTGAAGCATTGTCTATCTTGTTGCAAGGAATAAAATGTGCCATCTTAGAGAAACGGTCCACAACGACAAATACCGAATCCTTTCCATTTCTAGTCCTAGGCAATCCAAGTACGAAATCCATGCTAATATCTTCCCATGGTTGACATGGAATTGGGAGAGGCATGTAAAGGACATGGGATTGAGATTTGGACTTAGCTTTGCGACATGTAGATCATCGGTTGGTGATGCGGTTGACGTCGCGAAACATCTTGGGCCAATAGTAGTTCTTGGAGAGCATAGCGAAAGTCTTGTCGCGTCCAAAATGTCCCATTAAGCCTCCTCCATGAGACTCCTGCAAAAAGCAACAAACAAAGAGAAGACTCGGGGATGCAAAGCTTGTTAGCTCTCATAAGATATCCATCTTTGATGTAATAGCGTTCCCAAGATGTATGCGTCAAACATTTGGCATAAGTCATAGCAAAAGTGGGATCATGCTCATACAAGTCTTTTATGTGCTCAAAGCCAATTACATTCAACTCAAGTTGAGTCACAAGCATGCATATGCGGGAAAGGGCGTCCGCCACAACGTTTTCCTTACCTTTGATGTACTTGATGATATAAGGAGAAGACTCATAAATTCACTCCATTTAGCATGGCGCTTGTTCAACTTGGTTTGGACCTTAAGGTACTTGAGTGTTTCATGATCGGTATGAATGATAAATCCATGAGGGCGAAGATAGTGTTCCCATTCATGAAAAACGCGGACTAAAGCATATAGCTCTTTGTCATAGATGGGGTAATTGAGTTGCACTCCGAAAAGTTTCTCACTAATGTAAGTTATGGGGCGCTTCTCTTGCATTAACACACCTCCTATGCCATTACCGCTAGCATCGCAATGAATCTCAAAGGGTTTGTCAAAGTTGGGTAATGCAAGAACGGGAGCATGAGTAAGCAAATTCTTTAGCTCATTGAAAACGGTATCTTGGGATGGTCCCCAAAAAAAGGGCGAATTCTTCTTGCTCAAAGCATGCAAAGGAGAAGCAATAGTGCTAAAATCTTTCACAAAGCGACGATAGAAACCCGCAAGGCCAAGAAAGCTACGCACTTGTTGCAAGTTGGTTGGTTGGCCAAGTCTTAATAGCATTGATCTTGGACTCATCAACATGAACACCCTTATAAGAAACAACAAAACCCAAGAAAACGAGCTTATCCACGCTGAAAAGGCACCTTTCCATGTTAGCAAAGAGATGCTAGTTTCGAAGAGTTTGCAAAACAGTTCGAACATGGGTGACATGATCTTTAAGAGATTTGCTATAAACAAGGATATCATCAAAGTAGACCACAAAAAACACACCAACGTAAGGGCAAAAGACAAGATTCATAAGACACAAAAAATTACCCGGTGCTTCCGAGAGACCCATAGGCATGACTAACCACTCATACAACCCAAATTTGGTTTTGAAAGCGGTTTTCCATTCATCACCCTCTTGTATGCGGATTTGATAGTAACCACTCTTAAGATCAATTTTTGAAAAGATGGTGGCACGACTAAGTTCATCAAGCTATCATCAAGGCGTGGAATGGGATACCTATAACGAACGGTGATAGCCTTGATAGGTCTACAATCGAAGCACATGCAAAAGCTACCGTCTCGTTTTGGCACAAGAATGACCGGGATGGCACAAGGGCTCAAACTTTCACGCACATGTCCATGGTCTATGAGATGCTTTACTTGCCTTTCTATTTATTTGGTTTGTTTGGGGTTGACTCGGTAGGGAGGTTTGTTTGGAAGTGGTGCTCCGGGGATGAGGTCGATGCGGTGCTCGATGCCTCATAGTGGAGGTAGTCCCGGAGGTAGCTCATCGGGGAAAACATCATGAAATTCCCGCAAAAGAGAAGACATCACTAAAGGAAGAGTGTGAGAGGTGTTAGTTTGTGGTTCATTGTACTTGCACAAAAGGACGTAGTGTAGGACACTAGATAGGTTCTCACACACTCCTCGTATCTCACTTTTGGTGGCAAATAGGACTAAGTTCTTCTTTTCGTTCATCATGGATGCGCTCGATTTGGGCTTGTAGCACTCACTCTCTTTTTGGTGGCTCGCTCTCTCACTATTATCTCCACGATGGGTGGCTTGATTGTCGGCGACAACTTGGCTTGGGGACATGGGATGAAGTACGTACTCCTTGCCATTCATCTTGAAGATGTAGTGGTTCGTTCGACCATTGTGGATGACTCCTCTATCAAATTGCCATGGGCGTCCAAGGAGAAGGTGTCAAACGGTCATTGGGACGACGTCGCACTCAAAGGTGTCTTCGTAGGCGCCCATTTTGAAGGAGACTTGTACTCGATGCTCGACTTGGATAGTGCTGGAGTCGCTTAGCCATTGCACTTTGTATGGTTGTGGGTGCTTCGTCTTGAGCAATTGGAGCTTGGAGCAAAGTTCTTCACTTGCGAGATTATGAAAACTCCCTCCATCGATGATTACCTTGACGGAATGTCCAATGATGCCGGCCTTGGTATGAAAGATGTGGCATCGTTGGTCTTCTTCTTGGGGATGTTGGAGGGTCAAGACCTTGGAGACAACAAGAGCGGGACTTGAATCTTCATCGCAAAAGACTTGTTCCTCTTCATCATTCACTTGCCGGTGCATGGCGACTTGCTCAAGAGCGTCCATTTCTCCTTCACTCATCGAGTCATAGGTTCCGTCATCATTGAGTATTATGGTCCACTTGTTGGTGCACTAGTAGGAGGATGACTTGGAGTTGACAAAGCTTTCTTGTGACTCGACTTGTCGACGTTGCTTGTAGAAGGCTTGGTAGACGGTGTTGGAGTCGTTGAAGCTTGGGTGTTGGAGAAGTCGTAGGACTTGGATGAGAACTTGGCATACTTGAATTGTCTTGCACTTGACGTTCCGCTTTGGTAGCTTGATGCACTAGCTCGATGAGGTTCGAGTATGCTTGGAAGTCGGCGATCTTCTTGATAGGATGGTTGACTCCATTCAAGAAATGTGCCATAGTTTGCTCATCATCTTTCGTGACATTGGCTCGTATCATGGCAGTCTCCATCTCCTTGTAATACTATTCAACGCTTATGGTTCCTTGCTTGAGTAGTTGGAGTTTCTTGAAGAGGTCGCGGTTGTAGTAGGTAGGCACAAAGCGTTCTCTCATGACATCCTTCATTTGCGCCCAAGTAGTGATGGGTGGTTAACCTCTTGCCTCTCGGCACTCGATAACTTGTTCCCACCAAATGAGGACATAGTCTTGGAACTCAAGGGATGCCATTGCGATCTTCTTCTCTTCTTCATAGTTGTGCAAATGGTAGATTTTGTCGAACTTCAATGCCCATGACAGGTACTCTTCGAGATCATTGCTTCCATTGAACTTGGGCATTGTGAACTTTAGCTTGCTGTAGCGTTGCTCTTCATTGTGTTGGGGTCGAGGATGATGACGCCCATGTTGTTGATGATTGTGAAACTCGTGTCGCTCTTGGTGAGGAGGGTTGTCCACCTCATGTTGCTCTTGTCGTGCAGGATTTCCATTGTCTTCATGCTCTTGATGAACTTGATGTTCTTGGAAAGCTTGTGGAAGAGCTTGTCGAGCTCGAGGAGGAACTTGAGGAACTTGACGATGCACACGAGTTTGAAATCTTCGTTCATGAGCTTCTTCGCGAAGTGCTTCTTCATGTTCACGAGCTTGTCGGCCTCGGTTGGCTACGGCTCGACTTGAATCTTGGAGGGCTTGTTGCGCCGCAAGTGCTTGAGCTTCACGGAGTTGTTGTTCTTGACGTTGTGCCTCGGCATCTTGTGCATCTTGGTGTAGAAGAGCGCGCTCTTCCTCTTCATGTTGGCGTTGTCGTTGTCTTTCTCGTGCTATCACAAAAGCCTCTTGGGTTTGATGTTGCCGATGCTCTTGAGAGTTGGTGTCGCATAGAGGATTGAGGCTTGCATGACGATCGTTGCGTGCGATACGTCAAAGAGTGTTCGATGTCGGTGTACTTCAGCTGGAGAGGATGAAGTCGAAGTGTCTACTTGAGCGGCTCCTTCTTGATGAAGACGAAGTGGAAGAAGAGAGGTTGAGCAACAAAGCGTGAATCTCGTCCATCCTTGCGTCATTCTATTGCTTGTGATCACCGAGCTTGTGGTTGAAGTAGTCCCTTGTATGTTGCTCGGAGAGTTGCAAGTCGGCGACGAGGATGTCGATGCGTGCACTCATTGCTTTGTTGCTCTTGATGCAAAGCACCTTGTGCACCAAAGAGGTGACTCTTGGTGACGTAGTAGTTCATGTCGTCATCGTGCTCAATGAAGAGTGGGTTGGTAGAAGTACTTGGCCTAACCATCATTCCAAGATACAAAATGTGAGTGGTAGAAATAGAAGAATGAATACCAAATGTACCTTGATCAAAGTTGAAAGTGGATCAATGATCACTCCAATGAGGACAAGGAAATAGCACAATTGGTACCAAGTCTTGTCGGTTTCTCACACCTACACAAGTAAAAGCTTATGGTGGAGCTTGGTTAGGATGGTGGCACAAAATTTGATGCAACTGTAAGTGAGCTTCAATAATGTTGGAAAAAATTCACAAGATTGCAATGCAACAAGTAGACCAGGCAATGTAATGTACACGGAAACACACACAAAGAGATAAGTGGGGTTGGGCAACCAAGGTTGAGCCAAAATGTGGAATCCACAAAAATGCTCTTGTTGCACAACACTTGAGAGATGTTAGCACGATTGCACAATAGGCGGATACAAAGACTTGTGCACAACCAACTAAGCAAAAATGCAACGACTTCTATCCCAAGTATGTTCTATGCAAGGTGTTTCTATGATATGATCCCAGATGATCTAATATGATAATCTTAATGTTGTATGATGCTATGGTTCCTGCTTAAAAGCTCTTTGCTTATCTTTGCTTTTTGCTTAAAAGCTTGTTTTGCTCTTTGATGTTTGAGCTCTTTTCTCATGCAATACTTCACGAACCAAGATAGCAATTGTGTATGCGATGACAACCTTGTGACACAAGAGATGATACCAAGATAAGAAACAATGATGTATATATGCTATGGGAAGTATGATCACTAATGTGCACAAGTCTCGTTGCCGTCAATAATCAATGGCTAGTCTCGATGGGTAAGCAACGCAAAGGAGTAAGGCTATGATGGCTATCAATGTAATGACAAGAGTGATATGTCCAATACCAAGATGAGGTTACCGTTTCTTTGGTTCCACGTCCGTACGCAAGAACGGATGACGGTGATCGTAAGAGTAAATACCAATATGTAGTCGAGGTGGTCATTGTTGATGACGCGTCCGTGGCGAAGATGAGCGGCGGTGATGTTGATGTTGAACCATACCTAAATAGCCGAAACACAAGTAGGACACGGTACCACAACTCAAATTCTCAAAGAAAAATTGCACCAAATTTTTTGGAGTTGGAGTTGGTATATGGTGGTGCTATGCGGAAGTGGTGGAGGTATGCGGAAGTATATGTGGGCACCGGAACAAACTTTGGTGAAATATGGATGGAAAACGGGCGGTGGGGAGGAAGTGGTGCTGCCAGGGACTGGATGTACGGGCCTGATGGCCAGATGTAGGGGTTTGTCGGGCCGGATGTCCGGGCTCTGGATCCGGGGATGAATTCGAAGATCTTCGCGAGGAGAGGTCAAATCCGGCAAAATTCGGAGAAATTGGTTGATGGAAAACTAGATCTACCCGCAACACACAAAACCCGCGGATCAAATCCAACAAAACTTCATCACACCAACAGATCACAAAAACATTTTTGGGGCTATTTTTGTGGAGAATTTTCAAATTATGGAAAAAAACAAAATTAGGCTGGAAAACACAATGGGGAGGCTCCGAAATCGTGATCAACGTGGCTCTTGATACCAAGATGATGTAGGCTAGAACCCTAATCGCCCGATCTTTCACGAAAGGAGCGGATCCCGCGAAGAACATGAGGAACATGAGGGGAAAATGAGGGAAAACACAAGGGGAAACCCGAGAGGAAACACTAACCAACACGAATAAGTCACACATGTGCTAGATCCTCGAGTACCTAAGGAAAGATACACAATCCACGATCAACTAGGGACGATACAAGGGTAGCCGGTTTTCTCCGTGAGGAGGTATTGAGTTCTTCCCTAAAAGGGGTCTTGAATCCGCTTGGGGTATCTTCTCAAGCGGAGGCTCGAATCTCCGAGGAGAAGGTAACCAAGTCGATGAGCAAAGATCTCACACGAAATATGAGCTAATCCTTTGCTAACCCTAGAAAGTTGGACGAGGTGGAGTATATATAGTCTAGGGAGGCGAAGGGGTACACGGCTGTAACACCCCGGATGTAACTTTCCCTATTTGTACTCCAACTCTTGCCGTTTCTGGCGTTAAGATATATTTATTTCCTCGGGTTCGGGTTTTGTCTCCGTGTGTTGTTGTCATTGTCATGCATCTCATATCATGTCATCATGTGCATTGCATTTGCATACGTGTTCGTCTCATGCATTCGAGCATTTTCCCTGTTGTCCGTTTTGCATTCCGGCGCTTCGTTCTCCTCCGGTGGTCATTTCTAGCCTTCTTTCATGTGTGGGGATTAAACATTTCCGGATTGGACCGATACTTGCCAAGCGGCCTTGGTTTACTACCGGTAGACCGCCTGTCAAGTTTCGTATCATTTGGACTTCGTTTGATACTCCAACGGTTAACCGAGGGCCGAAAAGGCCTCGTGTGTGTTGCAGCCCAACACCCCTCCAATTTGGCCCAAAACCCACCTAACTCTGCTCTATGTTCTAGAGCGTTCGATCACGATCGCGTGGCCGAAAACCGCACCTCATTTGGACTCTCCTAGCTCCCTCTATGCCTATATATACCTCCCCCTTCTAAAAATCCCGGATCCCCTCCGTCCCTAACCTCAGATCCATTTCCACCGGCCGCCGCCGGACAAAGGCGCCATCGACGGACACGTCTGCCCGCCGTGTCCGCCGCCACGTGTCGCCACCCCATTGGCCCGCCTCCGCCACCGTTTCACCCCGCCGCCAGGCCCGAGAGGCCCGAGAGGCCCGTGGCCGGCCCCCGAGGCCCATCTCGCCTCCTCGCCCGCGAGCCAGCCACCGCCGCCCCTCTCCTCCTGATCCAGCCGCCGCTCTCCTCCCAGCCCCGCTGCTCCATCGCCGGAGAGCTCGCCAGCGCGAGCTCGTCGCCACCCGAGCTCGCCGGCCACCGCAAGCCGCCGCCTACGCCCATCGCCGCCACCGGCCGCGCCGGCCTCTCCGTCGCCCGGCCTCCCCGGCCCTTCTCCTCGCCGGCCCGGCCACCAACGAGCTCGCCGGAGCTATAGTACATCGCCGGAGCCACCTCGGGAAGCGTGCAATCCAGATCTGAAATTTTAGGTTGACTTCGTTTTTTTCCAAGTCCCAGAATTCTCAGTCCATATGCACATGTTCGTAGCTCCATAACTTCGCATCTGTAGCTCCGATTCATACAATAGCATATCAAAATGTTCATCTCAGAGAGTACATCATTTCATTCCATTGCTTCATTTTCATTTGAGCTAATCTTGATGCCCGAAATGCTGTTAGAAGAGGGCTACTTGAGTTATTTGTCAGATCTGCTACTCCGTTTAGCACTTTTGTTATTTTTGCCATGATTATTGTGTGCATGATATGCCCGTGAGTTCTTCATATGTTTTGTTAAGGGTTTTGTCATCTTTCCAGAGGTGCAACCCATGTATTTTTAGGATCTGTGTGGTGACTTGTGGAAGCTTGCAAAGTGGTGCACTTGCTAATTCTGTTTTCAGGGACTTGGTGATTTCACTAAGTCCTGGAGCTGTTTATCTCATGATGCCATACGTTCTTGTTGTTTCCTAGTGATCTGTGCCTCTTTTGAGGATGATCAGTAAGGGAGTTTTGTTAATTTTTTAGTGCTCTATCCATCCATGTCTTTGTTTGCAATTATGGTGCACCCTAGCTTGAGTCAATCGAGCTCTACTTTTGCTACTTTGTGAATCTGGGCAGATCATCAACTTGTTTGCGATTTTCCCGATGTTATTCTAGTTGATCCGTGCATGCTATCCATTGTTCTTGCCATTTATAGCTTGCATTTTGTGCCTTATTAAGGGATGTATGCTTGTCTTGCCATGACTTGCACCGTGGTGAGCGCATCGAGCTCGTAAACATGCCTTCGTGAGTTATGTGTCAGCATGTCCCAGTTTTCACTAAGTTTGAAAACTGATTATGTTTTTGCTATGTTTGTGTGCTTGTTAGTATATTTTGTGATCCCTTTTGGCTCAAGGTCACTAAGGGACTTTTTTTAAGCCTGTCGAGTAGCTCCATGCCATGTCTTTCTTTCTCATGTTCAGCTCCTGTAGCATGTTGTTTTGTTGCTCCGAAGAGGGCTACCTGATCTGAAATTCCAGACAAGTGTTAATTTCACTAAGTCTGAGATCTGTTTTACCATTTGCGTTTTTGCCATGCCCGTTTGAACCTCCTAATGGATGAATTGGCCATAGCTTAGTGCTAGACTTTTGTTAAGCATCTTGAATTCTTCCCTGCCATGTATTTTGATGCCATGTTTGAATGCTGTAGCATGTTCATCTCATTGCATTTAGGTGCCTACTTGCTGTAAATCGCAGATCGGTGTCATATTTGAATCGCTTGCCATTTCCAAACCTTAACTCTGATTCCGGCGTTCTTTATATTGTTTTCAAGCGATTTCATCTCATATTTCCAGTGGCACACTTGGATTTCCAAGTTGAGGCTAGGTTCATGCATTTCCTGTCATATCTTGCATTTTACATCCTGCATCGCATCCCGCATATCATCTTTGCATCGTGTTGTTTGAGTTTGCACGTGGTTGATTGTATCCTTGTTGCCTGTTTGTCTTGTTTGGGTAGAGCCGGGAGATGAGTTCGCTAACGAGGAGCCCGTTGAGTTTGCTTTTGAGGATCCAGTCAACTCTGACAACTGTGCAGGCAAGATGATCATACCCTCGAAATCACTACTATCTTTGCTATGCTAGTTTGCTCGCTCTTTTGCTATGCCATTGCTACGATGCCTACCACTTGCTTGCAAGCCTCCCAAAATTGCCATGTCAAACCTCTAACCCACCATTGTCCTAGAAAACCGTTGTTTGGCTATGTTACCGCTTTGCTCAGCCCCTCTTATAGCGTTGCTAGTTGCAGGTGAAGATTGGAGGCCGTTCCTAGTTGGAACATTTATTTACTTGTTGGGATATCATTATATTGCTATGTTATCTTAATGCATCTATATACTTGGTAAAGGGTGGAAGGCTCGGCCTCTCGCCTAGTGTTTTGTTCCACTCTTGCCGCCCTAGTTTCCGTCATATCGGTGTTATGTTCCCGGATTTTGCGTTCCTTACGCGGTTGGGTTATAATGGGAACCCCTTGTTAGTTCGCCTTGATTAAAGCTTTTCCAGCAATGCCCAACCTTGGTTTTACCATTTGCCACCTAGCCCTTTTCTTTCCCTTGGGTTCTGCAGACTCAAGGGTCATCATTATTTTAACCCCCCCGGGCTAGTGCTCCTCTGAGTGTTGGTCCACCTGTCAGCTACCGGTGGCCACCAGGGGCAACTCTGGACTGGCCTACCCGTATCTAGGACAATCTGAGTGTGCCCTGAGAAAGAGATATGTGCAGCTCCTATCGGGATTTGTCGGCACATTCGGGCGGTGTTGCTGGTCTTGTTTTAACCTGTCGAAGTGTCTTGAGTAACCGAGATACCGAGTCTGATCAGAATGTCTTGGGAGGAGGTCTATTCTTTCGTTGACCGTGAGAGCTTGTCATGGGCTAAGTTGGGACTCCCCTGCAGGGATTGAACTTTCGAAAGCCGTGCCCGCGGTTATGGGCAGATGGGAATTTGTTAATGTCCGGTTGTAGATAACTTGAACCTTAACTTAATTAAAATGAATCAATTGAGTGTGTTACCGTGATGGCCTCTTCTCGGCGGAGTCCGGGAAGTGGACACAGTGTTGGTGTAATGTTTGTGCAGGTTGTTCTCTAGTTTCTCGCTCGTGCTTTGCCTCCTCTTCTCGCTCTATTTTTCTTTGCGAATAAGTTAGCCACCATATTTGCTAGTCGCTTGCTGCAGCTCCACTCATATTTTACCTTGCCATTCCTATAAGCTTAAATAGTCTTGGTCGCGAGGGTGCGAGATTGCTGAGTCCCTGTGGCTCATAGATTACTATTACACCAGATGCAGGGCCTGATGATTCCGCTCCAGGAGACGCGTATGAGCTCAAGTGGGATTTCGACGAAGACTCTCAACGTTACTATGCCTCCTTCCCCGATGATCAGTAGTGGTGCCCAGTTGGGGGTGATTGGGACCGTGTCGCATGTTGGGTTCTCTTTTATTTTGGCGCCATAGTCGGGCCATGAGTGTTTGGATGATGTAATGTTATTTAAGTACTTGATTGACGTGGCGAGTGTAAGCCAACTATGTTATCTCCCCTTTTATTATCATATTACATGGGATGTTGTGAAGATTGCCTAACTTGCGACATATGCCTTCAATGCGATTATGTCTCTAAGTCGTGCATCGACACGTGGGAGCTATAGTCACATGAGGGTGTTACAACGGCCCTCGGCCCTTACACTGTACGCAGACAGGGGAGGTTGGACGTCCACGCGTTCGCGGAAGGCCGGATGTCCGGGCTGGTGAAGCTGGCCATGTCGCACTCGGGAAGGTGGTGTCCGGATTTCCAGGCCGGGCTGGTTGTTCGGGGCCTGTAGATGTGCGGCGGCTGGTAGGCTATGTTGGTCAAAGTCTCTAGCGGCCGGATGTCCGGGCTTGGGGCCGGAAGTCGGGGTCCTAGAGCTGCCTTCTTCTCCTCTCGGTGCCCCACTTCATCCATGAACTTGGGGATGTGTACATCTTCTTGTGCATCTTCAGGAGAGTCCTCTTGGTACCTAATTATGCACAACAACTCGGACTTAGGTAGTAGCCATGTCTCATGCATAGAATGTGGAAGTTCAGAGAGGAAAGAGTTCACCTTAACTTCGATAGCCTTCGCTCGGGCTCTTGTCATTGGTCCAATTGGTGTTGTAGGGGAGGTAGGTAGGTCCATGGGGATGACCTTGGGATGCTCCGCATCACCAGTACTTTCCAGACTTAGTTTTTTTTAAATTGGAACTATTTGTGTACTAGGGGTGGCACGGAACTTGGGGAGTCCTACTCTGTCATGACTCAGAGTATGGCATGATCTGTAAATCGAAAACAAAGAATCAAATACTGGACTCGGACTAGGATTGGTGGCGGAGATGAATCTGGTGGAAACTCGGAATGGTGGCGGAAATATGTAGGGCGGTGGAACTCGGACTGGTGGCGAATCTATGATGGATGTGGACTCGGATTAGCGTGATGGCATTGGATATGTGGTATATGGCAGCGGTGATGATGATGGTGGTATGTGGCAGCGGTCATAACGATGGTGGTATATGGCAGCGGTGATGACGATGATGGTATATGGCAGCGATGATAAAAATGGTGCAACGGCGGTGTGACAACTGATACATCTCCGTCGTATCTACTTTTCCAAACACTTTTGCCCTTGTTTTGGACTCTAACTTATATGATTTGAATGGAACTAACCCGGACTGGCGTTGTTTTCAGCAGAATTGCCATGATGTTGTTTTATGTGCGGAAAACAAATGTTCTTGGAATGACCTGGAACTCCACGGAATAAATAATAAAAAAAATCCTCGCCAAAGATGAATTCCAGGGGGCCCACACCCTTCTCACGAGGGTGCCCCCCCTAGGGCGCGCCCCCTACCTCGTGGGCCCCCTGGAGACCCCCCGACTCCAACTCCAACTCTATATAACTGCTTTCAGGGAGAAAAAAAATAGAAGAGAAGGAATCATCGTGTTTTACGATACGGAGCCGCCGCCAAGCCCTAAAACCTCTCCGGAGGGCAGATCTGGAGTCCATTCGGGGCTCCCAAGAGGGGGATTCGTCGCCGTCATCATCATCAACCATCCTCCATCACCAATTTCATGATGCTCACCGCCGTGCGTGAGTAATTCCATCATAGGCTTGCTGGACGGTGATGGGTTGGATGAGATTCACCATGTAATCGAGTTAGTTTTGTTAGGGTTTGATCCCTAGTATCCACTATGTTCTGAGATTGATGTTTCTATGACTTTGCTATGCTTAATGCTTGTCACTAGGGCCCGAGTGCCATGATTTCAGATCTGAACCTATTATGTTTTCATCAATATACGAGTGTTCTATATCCTATCTTGCAAGTCTATAGTTACCTATTATGTGTTATGATCCGTTAACCCCGAAGTGACAATAATCGGGATACTTACCAATGATGACCGTAGTTTGAGGAGTTTATGTATTCACTATGTGCTAATGCTTTGTTCCGGTTCTCTATTAAAAGGAGGCCTTAATATCCCTTAGTTTCCATTAGGACCCCGCTGCCATGGGAGGGTAGGACAAAAGATGTCATGCAAGTTCTTTTCCATAAGCACGTATGACTATATTCGGAATACATGCCTACATTACATTGATGAACTGGAGCTAGTTCTGTGTCACCCTATGTTATGACTGTTACATGATGAACCGCATCCAACATAATTATCCATCATTGATCCAATGCCTACGAGCTTTCCATATACTGGTTTACGCTTATTTACTTTCCCGTTGCTATTGTTACAATCACTAGAAAATACCAAAAACATTACTTTGCTTTCATTACTCTTTTGTTACCATTACCATCACTATCATATTACTTTGCTACTAAACACTCTGCTGCAGATACTAAGTTTCCAGGTGTGGTTGAATTGACAACTCAGCTGCTAATACTTGAGAATATTCTTTGGCTCCCCTTGTGTCGAATCAATAAATTTGGGTTGAATACTCTACCCTCGAAAGCTGTTGTGATCCCCTATACTTGTGGGTTATCAAGACTAATTTATGGCGCCATTGCCGGGGAGCATAGCTCTATTCTTTGAGTCACTTGGGATTTATATCTGCTGGACACTATGAAGAACTTGAGAGATCCAGAAATCGAGATCTATCCCTCAACTACGAGGGGAGGTAAGGAACTGCCATCTAGCTCTGCACTTGATTCACCTTCTGTTATGAGTAAGCTTGCGACACCTAAACATCCTTCTATTATTCGTTCTGATATGTCGCATGTTATTGATGATGCTACTTCTGCTATACATGATACTTATGATGAAACTACCTCTATGCCTGATACTACTATGCCACTTAGTGATTTTCTCGAGGAACGACTTGCTAGGGCTAGAGAGATTGAAAATATTGAATCTGATTATGAAGATGAAAGTGATGATGAAGAATCACTTGTTATTCCTGAAGGTTATTTATTTGATCAAGATGCTTCTTTAGCTATTTTAGCTTGCAAAGATAGATATGAACTCAAATGGTTATTAGCTAAATGGAATAAGCAATCTCTAAATGCTAGGATGAGACCTGACCCTGCTTTTGCTACTTCACCTATCTGTGTTGCTGATAAGGATTATGAATTCTCTGTTGATCCTGATATAATTACTTTGGTTGAATCTAATCCTTTTCATGGCTATGAATCTGAAACTGTTGTAGCACATCTTACTAAATTAAATGATATAGCCACCCTGTTCACTAATGATAAGAGATCTCGCTACTTTTATATCCTTAAATTATTTCTTTTCTCATTAAAGGGTGATGCTAAAATATGGTTCAATTCTCTTGATCCTGGTTGTGTGCGTAGTCCCCAGGATATGATCTATTACTTCTCTGCTAAATATTTCCCTACTCATAAGAAACAAGATGCTTTAAAGGAAATATACGACTTTGTGCAAATTAAAGGAGAGAGTCTCCCACAAGCTTGGGGGAGGCTTCTCAAGTTACTTAATGCTTTGCCTGATCATCCTCTTAAGAAAAATGAAATACTTGATATATTTTATAATGAGTGAAGTGCACTGTAGGTCCTTGAACTATTCCAGGGATGTCACGTAGGTCCTCAAACTATGAAAATCGTCATCTAGGTCCTCAAAGTGCAGTAAGTGTGTCATTCAGGTCCAAAATCTCCCTGACAGGCTCTAACTGGCCAGCTGGCACATAAACAGTAACCGTAACAATACGCGGCAAACAGTCCTGAATTCCTATGCGTGATGAACAGTACACGACAAAGAATAAATATAAAAAAATATCAAAAAACTGAGATCCTCTGTCATCGAAGAGACCCTGGCGCGTGAACAGTAAAAATGTCATTAATTCAAAAAAAGTTCGCGAATGATGAATTTGGAAAAATATTTGTGACTTTAATAAAATGTTCGCGAACGATGAATTTGGAAAAAAATATTCGCGACTTCAAAAAAATATTCGTGAGTTTAAAAAAAGTTCGCGAACGATGAATTTGGAAAAAATATTCACGACTTTAAAAAAATGTTCGCGAACGATGAATTTGGGAAAAATATTCGCGAGTTTAAAAAAAGTTTGCGAACGATGAATTTGGAAAAAATATTCATGACTTTAAAAAAATGTTCACGAACGATGAATTTGGAAAAAATATTCGTGACTTTAATAAAATGTTCGCGAACGATGAATTCGGAAAAAATATTTGCGACTTTAATAAAAAGTTCACTAACATTTTTTAAAGTCAGGAATTTTTGTGGTTCGCGAACATTTTTTTCCATACCCACGAACAATATTTGTGGTTCGCGAACATATTTTCAAATTTATTGTTTGTGAACTTTTTTAAAGTCGCAAATATTTTTCCCATATTCGCGAACATTTTTTTGAATTAATGAACATTTTTACTATTCACGCACCAGGGGTATCTTTGATGCCAAAGATTTTCAGATTTTTTTGTTCATATTTTTTATTTTTCGCACTGTTCACCATGCCAGCTGGCCATTTAGAGGGGGTTAGTGAGATTTTGGACCTGGATGACACACTTACTGTACTTCGAGGACTTAAATGACGATTTTCATAGTTCGAGGACTTATGTGACACCCCTGAAATAGTTTAAGGACCTACAATGCACTTCACTCTTTTATAATGGACTAACTGATGCTTCCAGAGATTACCTGGATAGTTGTGTTGTTTCTCTTTTCAGGGAAAGAACACCGGATGAAGCTGAAATCTTATTGAATAATATGTTGACAAATGAAAATAATTGGGCACTTCCTGAGCCAGCTCCTGCTCCAATTCCTGAGCCTATTCCTAAACCAACTCTGAAGAAGAGGGGTATTCTATTTCCCAGTCCTGAAGATATGCAAGAGGCAAAGAAATCTATGAAAGAAAAAGGTATTAAAGTTGAAGATGTTAAGAATTTACCTCCTATTGAAGAAATACATGGTCTTAATTTACCGCCTGTTGAAGAAACATATGATCTTAATCCTTTATTTATTGAAGAACCTCCAGACCCCGATAACCCGACACATGTAGTAAAGGTAAATTCTCTCGATATATATGATAAAGCTGAAATCCCTCCTACTAAAATTACTAGTCAATGCGTGGATGAGTTTGATAATTGTATGTTTAAGCAAGAAGACTTCAATGCTTATTTTGGTAGCCAATTAAAACAAGATGATGATATGATTAAATACTTGTGTGATTATATGGCTAATATTAGAGGTGAACTTAAACTTGTTAGCAAACATGCTTCTATGGTTACCACTCAAGTAGAACAAGTACTTAAAGCTCAAAAAGCATTGCTCAATGAGATGAATAGTAAGAAAAAAAAATATGTTGTTAAAGTGGCTACTAGAACTGGTAGAATGACTCAGGAACCTTTTTATCCTAAAGGCCACCCTAAGAGAATTGAGCAAGATTCTCAGAGAAATAATATTGATGCACCTAGTTCTTCTAAAAATAAGAAAAAGAAAAATGATAGAACTGTGCAAACTTCTAGTGAAGCTATTGCTGAACCACCTGATAATCCAAATGATATTTCTATTTCTGATGTTGAAACTCAATCTGGTAATGAACATGAACATAATGAAAATGTTAATGATGATGTTCATAATAATGCTCAACCTAGTAATGATAATGATGTAGAAATTGAACCTGTTGTTGATCTTGATAACCCACAATCAAAGAATCAACGTTATGATAAGAAATATTTTGTTGCTAGGAAACATGGTAAAGAAAGAGAACCTTGGGTTCAGAAACCCATGCCTTTTCCTCCCAAACCATCCAAGAAAAAGGATGATGAGGATTTTGAGCGCTTTGCTGAAATGATTAGACCTATCTTTTTACGTATGCGATTAACTCATATACTCAAAACAAATCCTTATGCTAAGTACATGAAAGATATTATTACAAATAAAAGAAAGATATCGGAAGCTGAAATTTCCACCATGCTTGCTAATTATACTTTTAAGGGTGGAATACCAAAGAAACTTGGAGATGTAGGAGTACCTACTATAACATGCTCCATTGAAAGAAACTATGTTAAAACTGCTTTATGTGATCTTGGAGCTGGTGTTTGTGTTATGCCTCTCTCTTTATATCGTAGACTTGACTTGAATAAGTTGACACCTACTGAAATATCTTTGCAAATGGCTGATAAATCAACTGCTATACCTGTCGGTATTTGTGAGGACATGCCTGTTGTGGTTGCAAACGTTACTATTTTAACGGACTTTGTTATTCTTGATATTCCCGAGGACGATAGTATGTCTATTATTCTTGGAAGACCTTTTCTTAATACTGTAGGGGCTGTTATTGATTGCAACAAAGGCAATGTCACTTTTCATGTTAATGGTAATGAGCATACGATACACTTTCCGACGAAACAACCTCAAGTTCATAGTATCAATTCTATCAGAAAAAATCCCTTGATTATATTTGGAGGTTTTGAATTTACTCTTCCTACTGTCAAGAAGATATATGATATACTTATTATTGGGGATGTGCATATCCCCATTGAGGTAACCTAGTGTTATTCGAAATTTCTCCGGCTTCATGTTAATCGGAATGAGTTTGTTAACAAGACTTGATCAACCTTGTTAGTGGATTCCTTTTGATGAGCATGAGATGGATGAAACTAGAAGCACAACCTTTTGTACCCTCTCTATACTTTCTGTTATTTAGTTGAAATAAAGTAAAAATAAATAATTTTCTGTCTGTTATCTGACTATCCGTGCAATATAAAAATACCTCGAAAATAAAAGTTCTCCAAATGCCCTGAAAATTAAATATGATTTTTTATAGAACATTCGAGGATTTATGGAACAAAGAACACACCAGGGGGGCCAACCACCTTGCCACGAGGGTGGAGGGCATGCCCACCCCCCTAGGCCATGCCCCCTGCCTCGTGGGCCCACGGTGGGCCTCCTCCACTTATTCTTTCAGCGACACACTTCATCTTCCTCCTCCAAACACGAAAAACCAGCTCAAACCCGAGTCCAAGATCGTTTTGCTGCCATTTTCGATCTCCTTGCTCAAAGCACCTCTCACAAAACTGCTTGGGGAGATTGTTCCTTGGCATGTGACTCCTCCATTGGTCCAATTAGTTTTTGTTCTAGTGCTTTATTCATTGCAAATTTTTGCTGCTTAGGTGACCCTGTTCTTGAGCTTGCATGTCAAATTTATATGGTCAAAAGTAGTTTTGATGCATGATATAGGCCCTAGGCACTTGTAGGAGTAGTTGCTATCAATATTGTTGAGTTTGGTTTACTTTTATTTTTGAAGTTACTAAAAATTTCAGAATTTTTCAGAAAATGATGAGGAGATTATTGAGGGGCTCATCGAGCCAAAGCTCGAAGGAAAGGCACCTAATCCTAAGTATAATTTGCCGCGCACCGCGGAGGTTCGGGCATGTGAATGGCCTACCAAGGATTTCTTGAGAGCACCCAGGATTTATGAAGATTTTCATGAGTTGGCTCATAATGCAGGCCCCACCTCTTTCCTCCACGACCAATGCGATCAGTATCTCTTACTCACAAATACCTTTGTGCAAAACTTTCATTTTCATTCTAGGAACTCACCACCTACGGTGGAGTTTCATTTATATGATGAGCATAAGGAGATGTCACTTTATGATTTCTGTCGAATTTGTTTGGTCCCTTTTGGGGGCAAGACAGAAGAACCACATCATGATGATGTGGAGGGATTTATTAATACTATCACTGTAGGAGAAACTAGGAAGGTTTCCGATGCACGAATCACTAGCATACATTTTCCTGTTTTACGTTACTTTGCATTATTTGCTAGTCGTTGCTTAATTGAACGCGGAAACTGTGGAAACCTCAGTATCCCCGATATAATTATTCTGCTCCAAGGTTTATACTGTGATAACACTTTTAGTATGGGCGGCATTATTGCTAGATGGTTAAGTATGAACCGTACTAAGGGTCCCATCTTTGGAGGCATCTATGCTACACGCCTAGCTGCACATTTTAACATACCTATTAGGCATGCTAAGAAGGAAGAAAAACTGCTGCCTCGTGTTTATTTAGATTATAAAAGTATGGTGGCACATGATTTTATTGTTAAGAATAGGGAAGGAGAGCTTAAATATCAATTTTTCTTTAATAAACATCATCCTGAGACTAATACCTTGCCTGCTCCTTCTTTGTTTATTTTGACTATAGGCAAGTACCTTGTTCCGTTGAAGGCTATCCACGCCTACCGGAACCCTGCACCAGCCGAGGAGCCAGAACCGGAACCCTAATTTCATCCTTCACGACAGTCTAACTATTAGTGGGATCCGGAGATGATTGCCAGCCAATGGCAATCGGATCCTTCTTCTTCCTCATCGCAGTATGACCCCAACTATTATTATGGATATCAGCCAGGCCAGCCGTGGCCATAGACCAACTTAGGCCAAAAGCCTAAGCTTTGGGGAGTACGTATTTTTCACCGACATTACATTTATGTTTACACACACTCATTGCTAGACGTGGTGCTCATAGTTTTCATTGTATCATCGATGCTAGTTTATTTTCTTTTATGCTTTCTTCTTGTGTGTTTAATAAACCTTAAGAAATAACCAAAAAAATTAGTTGTAGCTTTTAATTAATTTACTTTCCATCCTTGTAGTAGTAATTAAAAAGAAAACCCAAAAATATTTCTTGTTCTTCTTTTGCTTGTTGGGAGCTTTCCCGTGTAAATAGTTTTATTTCTTTTCTTTTCTTTGGGGGTCAGTAGGAGAAGACCATGATTAAATTGTTGAAATGGCTCTTATATGCATTATTGTTGATTTAACCAACAGCCCATATTGCCTTGTCTTCTCCTGCTTATTAAATGCTCACAGATTCCAGCTTAGTCCAATGCACGTGCACTGTTATTATTATTCACATCATTCAGTCGTGCAAGTGAAAGGCAATTATGATGATATATGATGGACTGACTGAGATGAGAAAAGCTGGTATGAACTCGACCTCTTTTGTTTTTGTAAATATGATGAGTTCATCGTTCTTGATTCAGCTTGTTATGAATAAACATGTTTGCAATGACAATTAGAGATCATAGTTGCTTGTGCCATCCTTGATTAGCTATGAGTTATAATGGTTTACCTTGCGTGCCAACATGCTATTAAAGTGGTTATGATGTGGTATGATAGGGTGGTATCCTCCTCTGAATGATTTAAGTGACTTGACTTGGCACATGTTCACACATGTAGTTGAAACAAATCACATAGCCTTCACGATATTTATGTTCATGGTGGATTATATCCTACTCATGCTTGCATCCAATGTTTATTAATTTAAATGCATGTACATGACTGTTGTCGCTCTCTAGTTGGTCGCTTCCCAGTCTTTTGCTAGCCTTCACCTGTACTAAGCGGGAATATTGCTTGTGCATCCAAACTCCTTAAACCCCAAAGTTATTCCACATGAGTCCACTATACCTCCCTATATGCGGTATGTACCTGCCGTTCCAAGTAAATTTGTATGTGCCAAACTCTACACCTTCAAATAATAATCCTGTTTTGTATGCTCGAATAGCTCATGTATCAACTAGGGCTGTTTGTATCTTCCATGTTAGGCGGGTTATTCTCAAGAGGAGTGGACTCCGCTCCTCACTCACGAGATAAATGGCTGGTCACCGGGATGCCCAGTCCCATGCTTTATGCAAACTAAATCAAAATAATTGCAAACAAAACTCCCCCTGGGACCTAATGTATGGTGGAGGCACTCGTTGTTTCGAGCAAGCCATGGATTGATGTTTGTTGGTGGAGGGGGAGTATAAACTTTACCATTCTGTTTGGGAACCGCCTATAATGTGTGTAGCATGGAAGAAATCGCCATCTCTTGGTTGTTATGTTGACAATGAAAGTATACCGCTCAAAATATTATTCACCTCTATTTCAATACCGAGCTCTGGCACTTCTACAAATCTCTGCTTCCCTCTGCGAAGGGCCTATCTATTTACTTTTATGTTGAGTCATCACCCTCTTATTAAAAAGCACTAGCTGGAGAGCGCAGCTGTCATTTGCATTCATTACTGTTAATTTATATTGGGTGTGACTATGATTGGATCTCTTTTACCATGAATTACAATGTCTAGTCAGTCCTTGATCTTTAAAGGTGCTCTGCATTTATGTTCTGTGGTCTCGGAAAGGGCTAGCGAGATACCATCTTGTTATAGCATATTATGATTGTTTTGAGAAAGTGTTGTCATCCGAGTTTTATTATTATGGCTTGCTAGTTGATTATGCTATTGATATGAGTAAACATGAGACCTGAGAATTATTGCAAATATGGTTAGTTATAATCTTTGCTGAAAACTGGAATGCTAGCTTGACATATTTACAAAAACAAGAGCAAACAGAGTTTGTAAAAGTTTTTCTTTATTTCTTTTAGTTTGTCAACTGAATTGCTTGAGGACAAGCAAGGTTTTAAGCTTGGGGGAGTTGATACGCCTCCGTCGTATCTACTTTTCCAAACACTTTTGCCTTTGTTTTGGACTCTAACTTGTATGATTTGAATGGAACTAACCCGGACTGACGCTGTTTTCAGCAGAATTGCCATGATGTTGTTTTATGTGCAGAAAACAAAAGTTCTCGGAATGACCTGAAACTCCACGGAATATCTTACAATAAATAATAAAAAATCCTCGCCAAAGATGAAGACCAGGGGGCCCACACCCTTCTCACGAGGGTGGGGGGCGCCCCCCCTAGGGCGCGCCCCTACCTCGTGGACCCCCTGGAGACCCCCGACTCCAACTCCAACTCTATATAACTGCTTTCGAGGAGAAAAAAATAGAAGAGAATAAATCATCGCATTTTACAATACAGAGCCGCCGCCAAGCCCTAAAACCTCTCGGGAGGGCAGATCTGGAGTCTGTTCGGGGCTCCGGAGAGGGGGATTCATCGCCATCGTCATCATCAACCGTCCACCATCACCAATTTCATGATGCTCACCGCCGTGCGTGAGTAATTCCATCATAGGCTTGCTGGACAGTGATGGGTTGGATGAGATTCACCATGTAATCGAGTTAGTTTTGTTAGGGTTTGATCCCTTGTATCCACTATGTTCTGAGATTGATGTTGCTATGACTTTGTTATGCTTAATGCTTGTCACTAGGGCCCGAGTGCCATGATTTCAGATCTGAACCTATTATCTTTTCATCAATATATGAGTGTTCTTGATCCTATCTTGCAAGTCTATAGTCACCTATTATGTGTTATGATCCGTTAACCCCGAAGTGACAATAATCGGGATACTTACCGGTGATGACCGTAGTTTGAGGAGTTCATGTATTCACTATGTGCTAATGCTTTGTTCTGGTTCTCTACTAAAAGGAGGCCTTAATATCCCTTAGTTTCCATTAGGACCCCGCTGCCACGGGAGGGTAGGACAAAAGATGTCATGCAAGTTCTTTTCCATAAGCATGTATGACTATATTCAGAATACATGCCTACATTACATTGATGAACTGGAGCTAGTTCTGTGTCACCCTATGTTATGACTGTTACATGATGAACCGCATCCGACATAATTATCCATCATTGATCCAATGCCTATGAGCTTTCCATATACTGGTTTACGCTTATTTACTTTCTCGTTGCTATTGTTACAATCACTACCAAATACCAAAAACATTACTTTTCTTTCATTACTCTTTTGTTACCGTTACCATCACTATCATATTACTTTGCTACTAAACACTCTACTGCAGATACTAAGTTTCCAGGTGTGGTTGAATTGACAACTCAGCTGCTAATAATTGAGAATATTCTTTGGCCCCCCTTGTGTCAAATCAATAAATTTGGGTTGAATACTCTACCCTCAAAAGCTGTTGTGATCCCCTATACTTGTGGGTTATCAACAACCTATGAACAGAACTCGAAACTCTAAAGGACTAGACGCTAAGATCAACAACTTGACATGATGATGCAACCGTAAATTCAACAAAGCAAATGCATAAAAGATTGTGCATTGGCTCAGAGTGACTCAGATATGATGAACTAACCCCAAATTTTTTTGGCTATTTTCGTGGACTGTTGGTATGAAGATTGACTCGATCTAAACCATGAAAAACTGTAAAATCTCATCAAGCAACCTAGAAATCTGATACCACTTGATAAACGCGAAAGTGTCCCGTCTTTCTTTGAGATGGTGGCTATCGTTTTTGGTGGAAGTCGACTTTGACGATCCGACTACGAACCTGCAAAGATGTCGCGCCATAGCAATCGCTAAACCAACTTCGAGAGGTTATTGACCACGCCGGAGCACGATCAACCTGACCACGAGGGTCTATTTCCTGCGAGGAAACGAAGAACAAGCAAGTAACTGAGATTGCAATATGGATTTTGCGAACATAAGAGGAAAAATTTATTGATGAATGTGGGGCTCTGTGACGTTGTTGTCTGGTCGTTGAACACAAACGTATTACGCGAAGTTGCAGCTATGGCGAACATTAATCTAAACAAAACCCAAAGTCTAAACGACACCCTAAGGGCTGTATATATGGAGGAAGAGGGGGAATTTCGTTGCCCTTGGGGAATGGGTCCGAAACCAACCCTATCTCTTGTTTCCCCATACATACGGACTCTCAAAACAACCTATACTTATGTATTTCGAAATTACATGGGCCTGGCCCAAAAACAAGGTCAAGCATCACCTATAATAGCCTCTGGACGAAATTTATGATCTTGTATAATTCGTCCAAGGCTTCATGCACTCATTATGGTGGCTTCAAAGTCCTGAAATCATCACTTGTAACTCCATTCTTGTTCCCCTTGCGCATGCCCTCATCTCCACGCTTGATCTTGCTCCAATGTTCATCCCTCTTGTTGAAGCTAGGCCCTTCATTTGTAAGCAAAACAAATGTATCCAATTTAGGCAACATCATATTCTCATGAACATTAGAATCATTACTAAGAAATGAAAGTATCTAGTGCGCGGGCTCTAGTAATTGGTCCAGTATGTATAGCAGCAGAGGCTCTGCTTGTAAGAATGACAATGGCATTGATGTCCTCGTCACAACGCCACCCTCAGAAGTCGCCTATGAGCCCGTGCAAAAGCAAAACTCGCCCACCACTGGTGTGCTAGGTCGCCTAAACAAACGGTCTAGTCGCCCGCACACACCCAACCCCACCCTCAGAAGTCGCCTAAGCCTATTCAAAAGCAAAACTCGCCCACCACCGGCGTGCTAGGTCGCCTAATCTGCCGACCTAGTTGCCCGCACACACCCAACGCCACCCTTGAAAGTCACTTAAGACAGTTCAAAAGAAAACTCGACCACCACTAGCATGCTAGGTCGCCTAACCCGCCGACCTAGTCGCCCGCACACACCCAACATCACACTCGAAAGTCACCCGACCCCATGCAAAAGCAAAACTCAACCACCAACAGCGTGCTAGGTCAGCTAACCAGCCAGTCTAGTCGCCCGCACACACCCAACGCCACCTGATGTAGGGTGGAACCCTAGATGGCCGATCTTTCACAAAAGGAGCGGATCCCACGATGAACACGAAGAACACGAGGGATGAGGGGAATCACGAGGGGAAACATGAGAGAAACACTAAAACCAACAAGAATGATCACACATGTGCTAGATGCTTGAAATACGAGAGGAGATACAAGATCCAAAGTCAATAAGGGAGGATACAAATGGTAACCGATCTTCTCCATGAGGAGGTCTTGAATCCACAAGGGGATCTTCCCATAAAGGGGTCTTGAATCCAAGGTGGATCTTCTCTATAGAGGGGCCGAGGTCTCTCTCAAGGAGTAGATCCGATATGGATGAGTGAAGCTCTATCTCACAAATGATCTAACACAACACTAACCCTAAAACATAGGTGGAGGGGAAGTATATATAGTCTAAGGGGCGAAGGGGTACATGGGCCTCGGCCCAGATGCACTGCACACAGGCAGGGAAGGCCGGACGTCCAGACGACGGGCTGGATGTCCGGGCATTCGCGGAGAGCCGGATGTCCGGGGTGGAGGGGCCATATGTCCGGGCTGGCAGGGTTGGTCTTGTTGCTCCTGGGTTCGGCAGTGTCCGGGTTTCCCAGGCTGAGGCTGGATGTCGGGACTTGGCGAAGTGCCGGATGTCCAAGGCCTGTAGCACTTGGCGGTTGGGAGGCTGTTGCTGTAGGGGTCGTCTCTAGCGGCCGGATGTCTGGGTCCTGGAGCTGTCTCCTTCTTCTTCCGTCGTCGCTTCCGTGCATGCTTGGCCTTGGTCCTTGGGTTCTCCATGGTCTCCTCGGGTGTACCTGAGTATGCACAAGGTCCACGCTTGAAGTAGCATCCTTGTCTTACATGCGAAAAGGGAAGATTCGGAAAGGAGCGAGTTTACCTTAGGTCGAAAGGCGTATCCTTGAGTGTACATGGGGATGATCGTAGGATTCTCTGCATCATCTCCCCTCCCTTGGGAAAGATCCGACATCGGATCGAAGACCTCATCACCATGGAAACGGTTGTCATGGATGGACTTGTAGTTGCACGAAGTGGAAGGCATGGCGCAATCCAAGTACCCCAAGGTGTCTCCGGAGTGGTACACATGCAAAAAGAGCAAACACAAACACCACTCGGAAATACAATGGTTAGCGCACACAAAGTGTCAATCATGTAAGAATGAGTCCGTGCGACAAGATTGAACATGACAAGTTGCATGAAGCTTATCCAAAATATATGGAATGGTATGCAAAGCATTCATGGGAGCAAAAACATTTGTTATGCACACAAATGTGTTGTGAATATGATCAATGCAACAACGGTGAAAAATGATGTCATAGTGAGATGGTTTATCAATAGCATGAATATGGTAATGGATGCTCAATGTGATGTGATCATGTAATTGATGGTAGGCAATAAGATCATGACATATGAATATGCCATCAAGGTATATCACAACAAATTTGCTAAGGAAATGCACAAGCTCATATATCATGGATGACATAGAAAGACAAGATGCAACAAGGCAATCATAATATGAGTCAATCCATGCATAAGATGCAAAATTTTCATGTGTATGATATGTCCATCGAGCATGACACGTGTCGGTGTCAAAACCGGCGGATCTCGGGTAGGGGGTCCCGAACTGTGCGTATAAGGCGGATGGTAACAGGAGGCAGGGGACACGATGTTTTACCCAGGTTCGAGCCCTCTCGATGGAGGTAAAACCCTACGTCCTTCTTGATTGTTCTTGATGATATGAGTATTACAAGAGTAGATCTACCACGACATCAGAGAGGCTAAACCCTAGAAGCTAGCCTATGGTATGATTGTATGTTGTCCTACGGACTAAAACCCTCCGGTTTATATAGACACCGGAGGGGGCTAGGGTTACACAAGGTCGGTTACAAAGGAGGAGATATACATATCCGTATTGCCTAGCTTGCCTTTCACGCCAAGTAAAATCCCATCCGGACACGAGACAAAGTCTTCAATCTTGTATCTTCATAGTCCAACAGTCCGGCAAAGGATATAGTCCGGCTGTCCGGAGACCCCCTAATCCAGGACTCCCTCAGTAGCCCCCGAACCAGGCTTCAATGACATTAAGTCCGGCACGCAGTATTCTCTTCGGCATTGCAAGGCGGGTTCTTCTCAAATTTTGAATGTTTGACAAGTAGTGTCCGGACCCATAAATGTTGGACTTCTTGGCTTCTGCGCCCAATAAGGGCTATCCTCCATGCGTCGAATGAATATGAGGAGCCAGGGTGTTTTTACGTTCACCCCCTAGCCAGATAAATAAATCGTCTATTAAAGGGATGGGGATTCTTAGATCCAATCGATACCATCCTCCCACAGCGAGAATCCATCGGAGCGCGCTTCGGAAAAATCCATTCCAACATGGCCGACCACTGCAGCTCCTCCTCCCTTCCCCGTAGCCCTAAGCCCGGTGATTGGGAGAGATGTTCCGTCCCACACTGTCGATTAGTCGAACTGCAGACTCAGGGATTCCTCCCTCCAGCGTATATGGTTCCCGTCCAAGCCGGGCTCGCCACCTACAATGGCGGGGAGCAAGCAAAGAGCTTCCCCAGCCCCTCTACGAGGGAGCGGGTGTGCCTTGTTCCCTACTTATTAAGGGGACTCGAATTTCCAATTCATCCATTCCTCCGCGGGCTCCTGGAGTTTTACGGCCTCCAACTGCATAATTTCACCCCTGCTTCCATATTACACATCACCGGCTACGTTGCCCTTTGCGAGTTATTCCTAGGGTGTGAGGCTCATTTCGAGCTGTGGAAGAGGTTATTTTGCCTCGTCCCTCACACACAGAAGGGGTCACTTTATCAAGTGGGCGGAGCCGAAATATAGTGCATCGCCGAAACCGGATACCTGTCCGGTACTCCGAAGAAGACGTCCGAAGACTGGCCTTCGGAATGGTTTTATATGGAGGACGTCCCTCTTCCGGACCCTGTTTGACGGGGTCTTCCTGAGTTCAACAATGCTCCTATGAAGAAAACGACGAAGCTGGCGCCCACGGAGCCCCCAGGAGGAAGACAACAGAGAAGTCGTTTACCTGATGAACCGGTTTAAAGCACTGGCTCAATCAGGATTGACAGTAATCGAAGTTATGTCAATATGCATAATGCGGGGAGTGTAGCCGCTTCAATATCGAGGGCACCCCCTGTGGTGTTTTAATGGGGAAGATGATGCCACCTGTTGCGGGCGTAAGGGACCGGACTCCGCTGCTGCTTTAGCAAAAATTCTGTCCGAGTTGTTCAAGGGAGAGGAAGAGGAGTTCATCCGCATCAAGCCACAGGATGGATTCTCCATGTACAACCCGCCAAGCTGGGTGAGTTATATCTCCTTACTCCCATTCTTCCCGCATTTTTATCGTAGGTACTTACCTTGCCATTTTACGGCGGGAACTGCGAAAAGCTGTAAGGGAGGTCAACAGCCCATCTCCACAACCAGAGGACCCTGACCGGGCCCTCGGTCCCGGACTCGAAGAAGATCCGGACATATTTGTGGAGCTGATAGACAAGCAGTTCTATCAATTGGCTGTGATGACGCCATGGTGGCCATTACGGCCGACTATCCCGGACTGCTCCATGCATCGCACATAAGAAAAACCAAAATCCCAACTCCAAAAACTAGGATCCTCTTTTAGACACTTGACCTACCATATACATATGGTGTTTTACAGGGAAGGCATTCGGGACGCCGTGCCGAACCCGCAGCAACTCGCCAACAAGAGGCACCAAGGTCGGGTAGGCCAAAGAGGAAGGCGGTCAGGACAGAGACGCCGGTGCAGAGGTATGACAAAAAACCGCACTTAGTGGTTGTCATCTTTCTCAAAATGTAACGACGGCCATGTTTCATTAATAGAAAAAACGCTCGCCGGAATATGTCTGGAGAGGCTGGTGGTCATGCTTCCACCAGTCGGGCTCCAGGGCCGGACATAGAGGCGAAAGCCGACATGGGGCAAACGCCGGATACTCCTCCTACAGAGGATGCGGATAGACTGTCCTCTGCAAATTCATAAGTGGAGAGCGGCATGAATCATAGGCATCGCCGGTCCGTACTCCGTGACACTTGCTTCTCCCCAGAGGCATTTGATGCCTTCAATTATGGAGACGCGTACCTCCGTGCCGCTCAAAATGGTCTAGCCAGAGCCACGGACCAGTATGTAAAGGATGTACGGGTAAATAAATCTGACTATTATATGTATCAGTAGCCCCTGATACTTGAAACAGTTGATGCAACTGATTTAAGAATCAATATTTGTGCATGTTCTTACCGAGAAGAATTCCCAACTGTCTCAAGAGCTGGACGAGTGCAAGGCCCAGCTGGAAATGTTGTTGCCGCATTGAAGGAGTCCAAAAAGGGTCCCCTGGTAACTCTTTTGTCTATTGCAAAGAATATCAGTACCAGGTAGTATGCGCCGTATATGCACACCTAACAATAGATGTTGCAAGTGGCCCCGGAATGAATCTGGAGGCCGTGGAGGCAAATACCGCACGTGATGATCGACAACGGAAAGTTGGGGAGCACGTGCTGACGCGAGTTAGTCAGGAGAAAAACGATCTCCAGGATACCAATATCCGGCTGGGCGTGGAACTGAAGGATGTCCGAGCCCAGCTTGTGGACTCCGTGAAGGAGAATAAACGGCTTCGGCGCGACATTTTTAGTAAGTGCTTGAATGAACTTTTGAAAGGAGTTCGGCGTAGAAGCCTGCTAACAGTTTATATCTACAGGTATGCTGATTGGTCGTCCCGCGGAGGAGATGCCTGGGTCCTCGGGTGATCTTTTGCCAGAGCTCTCACAACTGCACGAACATGTTCGACATGTGATGCAGAGTATTGCCCAAGCCTTGTGGTCATCCGCGTCCCCGCTAGGAGGCATGGGGGAGCTTGTAGAGAAGCTGAAGGGATCACGGCGGCGCTTCCGGTTATGGAAGATATCGGCTTGTCGACAGGGTGCACGGGAAGCCTAGGCTATTGTGAAGACACGATACACCAAGGCTGACCCAAACCACATGGCTGAGGTCGTGCCTGTGGGGCCCGATGGGAAAGAAATCCCTGTCAGTTTAGTGTATGATCAAGTAGAGTTAGCCGCAAAGTATTCCCAACAGGATTGTAGGCTGGACAGCCTGTTGGGTGGTATAGAAGAAGAATTTAATTAGTCTTAGTGACTGTGTACTTCAAGTTACATATGTAATGTCCCTAGCCGGATTGTAAATCATTTGTCATGGCGAACCTTTTCGCTTCGACCTATGGACCCGATAGTCCGGAGTGTATCCGAATACCCACTCCGTTATATAAAAACCAGGGTATGCATGGAAACCAGGCGTAGGGGTCATAAGTGCTTGAACAGACAAGTACCCAACTAGCTATGTTATATTACATGGGTAGTAAGAAACATCTTCCAGGGAGAATAGTTCCGTTAAGGGTTCCTTTCCCTGGGTACGCATTCCCTAATGTGCATGTCCGGGCTGCGAGTCACGTGTTAAAAACATCTGGGGGCGTGTAGTAATTTAAATGAAAGTCATCTTTTATTCACCGACCGAATATTCCCTTAAGAATGCTAGCTTTCGGCTTCACCCAGTCTGAGGTGCACATCCGGCTGACCCGGCAGTAACAATCGCAGAGGTGCTCCCCTTATGCCCTAGCCGAATTAATGGGAACGTAGGGCATAAACACAAGAGCCAGGCAACCTAGCTTGGGCAAAACTTAAGTCATATCGATGCATATAATGGCGAAAAAAGGTACATGCGGAAGGATGACACATGTGCGGGGCATGAAGCCCGGAAAAGTAATTAGATTAAGCTTCTGTATAGGAAGCCCCCAGGTATATTGAGTGCGGTTAGCGCGTCAAGATTGTGTAACCAAGACACAGGTTTAGCCCTTTAGGGCTTTGAAAATAAAAGAGAGAGAGAAAGAGGAAAAAACAGATGTGCAAAAAATTCATGGAGGTAAGGAGACGAACATAGAGTTCGGCGCTAGGCGTAGAATCTTTGTAGTCTGGCTGCGTTCCATGGGTTTGGCTCGAGTCGATTATCGATGCATCCCACAAATGGTACACTCCACCGGTCAGAACCTGGTCGATAATGAAGGGACCTTCCCATTTGGGCTTGAGCTTGTTCTTTTTCTTCTCCGGCAGGCGCAGAACTAGTTCACCAACGTTATAGGTTTTGGCCTGCACTTCTCTGCTTTGATACCTTTGAGCCTCTTGTTGATAGAATGCAGAACGGGCTTTTGCCACATCGTGCTCCTCCTCCAGGGCATCCAAACTATCCTGCCGATCATGCTCAGCCTCTCTTTCTTCGTACATGCGCACTCGAGGTGAGTCATGGATTATGTTGCAAGGCAGAACCGCCTCAGCGCCGTACACCATAAAAAATGGTGTGTATCCGGTAGTGCGATTCGTTGTGGTCTGCAGCCCCCATAATACGGAGTCGAGCTCCTCTACCCAATGGGTGTCTGATTCCTTTAAGGACTGGACTAATCTGGGTTTAATACCACTCATGATAAGACCATTCGCGCATCCTACTTGACCGTTAGTTTGCGGATGATAGACAAAAGCATAATCGGGCTTGATGCCCATGTTGTTGCACCAAAGTTTCACCTCGTCGGCTCTAAAGTTTGTGCCGTTGTCACTGATTATGCTATGGGGAACGCCATAACGGTGTACAACCCCGGATATGAAGTCTATCACCGGTCCGGATTCAGCCGTTTTGACAGGTTTGGCCTCTATCCATTTGGTGAATTTGTCCACCATGACCAGTAAGTATTTTCTCTTATGGGTTCCCCCTTTGAGGGGTCCTACCATATCGAGCCCCCAGACCGCAAAGGGCCAAGTAATGGGGATGGTTTGGAGGGCGGTAGGTGGCATGTGGCTTTGGTTTGCAAAAAGCTGGCAACCAACACAATGTTGAACCAGATGTTGTGCATCTGCCGGGGCCGTCGGCCAATAAAAACATGGATGAAAGGCCTTACTTACAAGGGCCTGGGCTACTACGTGGTGGCCGCCGAGTCCGGCATGGATTTTTGCCAATAGCTTCCGCCCTTCCTCTTCGGAGATGCACCTTTGAAGGACTCTGGTTGTGCTTTTCTTATAAATCTCTCCCTCATGGACCTTGTAGGCTTTAGATCGCCGCACTATGCAGCAAGCGTCATTTTGGTCCTTGGGTAATTCATGTCTAGTTAGGTAGGCCAGGAATGGTTCTGTCCACGGGGCGATGATGGCCATTATCACGTGGGATGAAGGTGTTATTTCGGTGGTAGATCCTCCGATTGTGTCAGAGTATTCGGTGTTTGGGGTTGTGGCCGAGTCCGGACTAATTTTGCCGATGTCCCCTTCCTATACCACGGATGGTTTAAATAGTCTTTCCAGGAAGATGTTTAGTGGGACAGGGTCACGTTTAGCACCGATACGAGCTAGGGCGTCCGCTGCCTGGTTGTTTTCCCGAGCCACGTGGTGGAATTCCAGCCCCTCGAACCGAGCTGACATTTTGAGGACGGCGTTGGGATATTCCGCCA
The DNA here is from genome assembly GCF_018294505.1 of Triticum aestivum. NCBI lineage: Eukaryota > Viridiplantae > Streptophyta > Magnoliopsida > Poales > Poaceae > Triticum > Triticum aestivum. The sequence continues at coordinate 175,254,536 of NC_057794.1, read as the reverse complement.
TTTTCGGATCTTTGGTGCCGAAGTATCCATTTATTTGGGATATTGCAAGGTTCGAGTCTCCACGCACCTCTATACATTGGATGCCCATGGAGACCGCCATCCGGAGGCTGTGTAGTAGGCCCTCATATTCTGCTGCGTTATTGGAGTCCATATATAGTATTTGGAGCATGTATTGCACCGTGTCTCCGATGGGGGACATCAGGACGATGCCAGCCTCTGTGCATTACCCAATTGGAGTATGCGTCGTACTCTTTAGGCAGTTCGGCTTCTGTCCATTCGGCTACGAAGTCGGCCAGTACTTGCCACTTAATGGCTATTCGTGCCTTATATGTTATGTCGAACGGGAGGAGCTCAATAGCCCATTTGGCAATCCGGCCCGTGGCATCACGGTTGTTTATTATGTCATTGAGTGGTACTTCGGATGCCACCGTGATTGAACACTCTTGAAAGTAGTGTCGCAATTTCCGGGATGCCATAAACACCGCGTATGCTATCTTTTGGTAATGTGGGTACCATGATTTGCATGGAGTGAGGATGGTGGATACATAATATACCATCTTTTGAAGCGGGAATTTATCTCCTCCGTCTCTCGTTCGATGACGAGCACCATGCTTACAACTTGGTGAGTTGCCGCTGTATAGAATAGCACTAGTTCGCCAACAGTTGGCGTGGCCAGGTTTGGGTTGGCGGCCAGGATGGCTTTGATTTCTTCAAGTCCGGCCGTGGCTGCATCTGTCCACTCGAAGTGTTCGGTGCGCCTAAGAAGGCAATAAAGGGAAAGTGCCTTTTCTCCTAATTGGGAGATAAAGCGGCTTAAAGCCGCCACGCATCCAGTCAATTTCTGTATTTGCTTGAGGTTAGTTGGGGTAGCCAACTGTGACAGAGCTCGGATTTTAGCCGGATTTGCTTCAATTCCTCTACTGGAGACGATGAAGCCCAGGAGCTTTCCGGCGGGCATGCAGAAGACGCATTTTTCCGGATTGAGCTTAATGTCGTATGTTCGGAGATTGGTGAACGTGAGCCTCAAGTCGTCTATTAAAAGAGTCGATGTGTATGGTTTTAATGACCACGTCGTCTACGTATGCCTCCATAGTCTTGCCGATCTACTTTTCCAGACATGTCTGGATCATGCACTGATATGTTGCGCCGGCGTTTTTGAGCCCAAAGGGCATTGTGTTAAAGCAGAAGGGGCCATATGGTGTTATAAATGCTGTTGCGGCTTGATCAGACTCCGCCATCTTAATCTGGTGGTAACCGGAGTATGCGTCGAGGAAGCACAGTGATTCGTGTCCTGCGGTACCGTCGATGATTTGATCGACGCGAGGGAGTGGGAAGGGATCCTTTGGGCAAGCCTTGTTAAGGTCTTTGAAGTTGACACATAGGCGCCAGGATTTGTCCTTTTTTGGTACTATCACCAGGTTTGTAAGCCTATCCGGATGTTTTATTTCTTTAATGGATCCGGCTTCCAGTAGCTTGGCTAGCTCCTCTCCCATGGGTTGTCGCTTGGGTTCAGGGAAACACCGAAGAGTCTGCTTGACCGGCTTGAATCCTTTTAGAATATTAAGGCTATGCTCGGCCAATCTACGTGGGATTCCTGGCATGTCTGAAGGATGCCAGGCGAATATGTCCCAATTCTCGCGCAGAAACTCCCCTAGTGTGGCGTCTACAGCGGGGTCTAACTGTGCCCCAATGGATGCTGTTTTTGTGGGGTCCGTTGGATGGACTTGGAATTTAACTATTTCGTCCGCTGGTTTAAAGGACGTGGACTTGGATCTTTTGTCTAATATCACATCGTCCCTGTCCACCGTGGAGCGCAGCGCTGTTAACTCCTCCGCCACAAGGGCTTCGGATAATGCCTCGAGGGCTAGTGCGGCTGTTTTGTTCTCGGCGCGGAGTGCTATGTTCAGATCACTAGCTAGAGTGATAATTCCCTTGGGTCCGGGCATTTTGAGCTTCATGTACCCGTAATGGGGTATGTCTTGAAAAATCGTGAATGCCTCCCGCCCTAGAAGGGCGTCGTATCCGCTACTGAACGAGGCCACTTGGAATGTAATTTCTTCGGACCTGTAATTCTCCGGAGTGTTGAATACCACATCAAGTGTGATTTTCCCAGCGCAACGTGCCTCCCGACTAGGGATGATTCCTCGGAAGGTAGTACTGCTTTGCTCAATACGGTTTCTGTCTATGTCCATCTTTTGGAGAGTTTCCTCATAGATGAGGTTTAATCCGCTGCCGCGATCCATGAGAACCTTAGTGAGCCGAAGGCCATCCACAATTAGACTGAGGACCAAAGTGGCTGGTGCTCGGGCTGTTCGGAATTTAGGTTCGTCACTGGCGTTGAAGGTGATAGCCGTGTCGCTCCATGGATTTATTGCTGCCACGTGGCAGACTTCGGCAAAGGCCGCGGAGTGCTCGCTTAGGCCTATTATTTGAGGCAAAGATCTCGAAGACTGTTAATATTGTGTTGTTATCCGTGGGGAGGTGCTCTGAGGTATTTTGGGTGAGGAGATCCTCACCGCTTTCGGCAACCTGCCGAAGTACCCAACATGCTCTAAGGCTATGTGTTGATATGGTATCCGCTCTACTATGAATTTTGCAGGGCCCGTTGAGCCACACCTCCAATACGGTTCCACGCCCTGTAGTGGGCTTTTGCTTCTTTGTAATTGGGTCGGGCGACTTATAAGAGTGCGCCCTTTTAGTTCGGACTGGGGGTTGTGTCAGAGCCGGATTATCCCAAAATTGCGTTTGGGTTTTCCAGGCACTCTCCATCGCACAGTATTTCCGTACAATGTCTGCCAAGTCAGCAAAGTGTGCTACGTCACGGCGACTTATGGCGTTGAGGACTCCCTTGTCCGTGCAATTGTTGCAAAAGAACGAAATTGCATCTTCCTCGCGACAGTCCTTGACCTTGTTCATTACAAGGAGGAATCTGGCCCAATAGTGATGTACTGTCTCTTGGGGCGCTTGCCTAATGTGGGAAAGATAGTTTGTATCTGGGTGGGTGGGTGGATTGAAGTCCGCACCTTGACCCAATCTGTGATCCCGGGGCAGGGGAGTTTCCGATCTTGGAAGTTCGGGCTCCGGGATATTGCCCTGCGGGTTTGGTATGTGGCCTGATTCTGGATTCAGGGTTAGGGCGGCGTCCTCCCGCGAGCACGTATCCTATTCGGAGAGCTCGGGGATCCGGACATAGTTCGTCCTCAAGATAGAGGGATAATCGCCACATTGCTCCTCCACCACCGCTATTTGATGGGTGACCGGCGGAGAGTTAATCTCCCTTTGGTCAGGTTTAAGCCCGATCCGATCATAGTCCGTAGCGACTCCCAGAGCGGCAATGTGATCCAAGAGCTCGTTCAAAGAGTAGAGCTCCATTGGATCCATCTGCTCGGCGAATTTTGAGCCGATGTGGAGGCTATTTTCGATGACCCGAGAGGTCATCATCGGCGCAGCGGCCGAGCGGGCGGTCATGACGAAGTCGCCTAGTCGGAGAGTTTGGCATACAGCCAGGGCTCCCACAGAGGTGATGTTGTCCTTGACAACAAGGCGAGCCATCTTCCTTATGATGATGAAACAGTGGAACTCTCAATGAAAGCACCAATGTCGGTGTCAAAACCGGCAGATCTCGGGTAGGGGGTCCCAAACTGTGCGTCTAAGGCGGATGGTAACAGGAGGCAGGGGACACGATGTTTTACCCAGGTTTGGGCTCTCTTGATGGAGGTAAAACCCTACGTCCTGCTCGATTGTTCTTGATGATATGAGTATTACAAGAGTAGATCTACCAAGAGATCAGAGAGGCTAAACCCTAGAAGCTAGCCTATGGTATGATTCTATGTTGTCCTACGGACTAAAACGCTTCGATTTATATAGACACCGGAGGGGCTAGGGTTACACAAGGTTGGTTACAAAGGAGGAGATATAGATATCCGTATTGCCTAGCTTGCCTTTCACGCAAAGTAAAGTCCCATCCGGACACGAGACGAAGTCTTCAATCTTGTATCTTCATAGTCCAACAGTCCGGCAAAGGATATAGTCCGGCTGTCTAGAGACCCCCTAATCCAGGATTCCCTCAACATGTGTGAGCACAATCAACAAATAAGGAGGTGTTGGTGTACCAATGCTCGATGTCATGGCATGAGTGGAGGTTCGGAGGTGCTTCTAATAATTCCGAGCGCTCCTCAATGTGAAGGTCGAGCCAATCTTCAATGTCGCTCCTCCGTTCGCGAGATGTACCATGTAGACAACAAGAAGGAAACAACAATGAAAGAGTGACCCATCCAATATGCATATTTGAGGATGGCTCAAAGGGAAGGAGTTCACCTTTAGGAGATTCTCGCAAATGTTCAACAATTGGAGGCAAGTGACAATGAACAAGATGTATCATGTGAGAGGCATGAACATATATGTCATCAACCCAAGAAAGCAAGTAAGAAAGGAACATGGGTGATGCAAGAAAGCAATCAATCATAGAAAACAAGTGGTGTGAGCTAGTAGTGCGAATATGCAACATAGTAGAGGGAATCATGTCAAGCATGTCATGTGTGCAAATTGTGGTCATGAATAATGCACAAGACATATCACAAGCATGAAGGCAAGATATGAGCAAAATATCATCAATGTATTGGCGAGAGGCCATATGTAAATAGCAATGGGACATCATGACTCTCCCAACACAACAAGCAAGAAGAGCATGAGGCACATGGTAAACATGGCTATAGCAACAAGGATTTCCACCAAGCTTGCAAATACACATAGAAGTAGCATAACGGTGAATCATGGGTAGATGCAAGCAAGGGTGGCAATTTCATGGCAAAATCATAGAAAGAGGCATAGCATGCAAAGTGAACATGAGAAAATGGGCATAACGTAACAAGTGATACATAGCCCAAAGCCGTGTGAGAGCCAAGTAGAAGAGATGCACATAGATCTTGCGCGAATGGAACGGTGGTAATGGTAGTCCACGGGATCCCAAGTCATCATTGCTCTCACGAGCTCGTTTCGTCAACTCTTGGGATTGAGAGGTTGATGAGTATACGTGAGTACCTACACAAAACAAAGACAAAGGGAAAATTGTGTGTGCATGGTATATGTACACATCATCCAACATGATGCGCACGTGCTTGTGTTGGTTAGCACCAAATATCCAATGCTCAAATAAATGAGATGCATGTTATAGAAACAAGTCATCCATCATGAGAGGTTTGTTATTATGTATAGCATAATGGAGACTCAAATTGTGCAATGCATCATGAGAAATATGTAGAGCATTGTTATTCATGGAATGCATATTGTGCAAGCAATTATGGGAATCATGAAAAGTATAGAATGCATCAAAATCTCCTAATATGTATGAGGAAACTATGTGGGTCTGCTCATGAGCATTAATGGAAACATCACATGGAGAATATTGACAACATCCAAAACAATGCAGATTTGGAACAATGTGATCATGGCATGGCATAGTAGATGAATTGTGCAAATCATGTCAAGGAAGCATAGAAATATCATCACATGAAAAACAAAAGCCAATGACCATCATCTCGTCATCTGTGCCATAAATGCAAATGGGATTTATTTTAATGGGGCATGCATAGTTACTATGTTGAGATTCAAATGCTGTGATATGGGAGATCTCACTCATAGCATATGACAAGTTCAATGGATTGTCAAACATGATGTGGCCAATAGAATTTTCACATGATATCCTATGGAGCATACCATCACAACTAGGCAAATCAACATGCTCATCATCATATTCATCATAAATTGGTAAGTGATGACATGAAGAATTCGCACTAGCATGAAGCATGTGAATAGGTGGATCAACATCATGCGAGCAATCATTGGTGAGATAGTCCACTAGTGGGACATGAGAAGCACCATCACCTATGTTACCTTTAGTGCACATCTCATGTGTTGTAGGTGAGGTGTCGAAGACCAAATCGTGGTCATCTTCATCTTGATGGAACCATGTGGGGGTTGCTACATGCGAATCAGGTCGACCAAACAGTTGCTACATGCGAATCAGGTCGACAGCCACCGCACCGACCGACACCTCCGCACAATGAGTTTGGATCATACCAGGCCGATATTGTCGTCCCACGCATGGCGGCCTGCATCGACATCTCCGGGCTGCCACTTTGTCGAACTGATCTTGGCTCCCAGGCCAAACTTACCTGATTAATTATGCAAAAAAATTCTTTCTCGATTATTATAGTTTCTTGCTCGCACTATTTTATGTGCATAGGTAAACCGACGTCGACCTGTTTCGATGTATCAGCTGATGTGGGGGCTTCGGCGTTACCCCCCGACCCGCTCTGTCACCTCGGCTAGACTCGGAGCTTCACCTCTCCACAACAGTTGTGTTGTGTCGCCACTTCGGAGTGCCGAGCTCTTCGCTCGGCCACCTCGGGACAGGCTTGGGGCTGGGACCTCGTCCCTCCATAAGTTCGGGCTGTGTCATCAACACCGAGCATATTAACCAGCTAAGTCCCTTTCATGCTCACTTTTTTTAATGTTTAATTTTTGTTTGGTTCGACCAAGCATTACATTTGTGTTAAACAAAAAACTTAGTTTGTAAAAACGTAATTTACACTTCTATTACCCAAGTTAACTGGGGCTCTTAAATTTATACGAGCCATTCTATAATAATTGTTTTCTTCTTAGTCGTCGCAAAGTCTTTTTCTATCACTCCTTTTTTTGATGCAACTGTGTGGTTAATAGCTGGGCAGCCTAGTTTCTCCCTCAAATGAGAAGTACTCCGCCTTTGGGATAAGAGGTTGAAGCCTTCGGCTGACCCGCTTGAAGTCTTGAGATCGGATGTGTCATGTTAAAGCACGACAGAAGCACAATTTTTTAAGACCAATTTCGGATTGGCACAGAAAACTTGATTTAGTTCGAACGTAAAGTTTTTACTAATGTTTTTTGGTTTTCCAAGCTTATGCCACTTTTAACCTATGTATGTGTTTCCACATAAGTCTTGCAGTACAACGCCGGACACCTTTGAAGCTTCGGCAATATCAACATGCGGTTGCAACTAGAGTCGAACCCCTCAAAAGCCAAGGTACACCATGGAGTCCTCGGTAAAATGTTCTCAGGTATTGCTTTATATGCATTTGTTTCGAATTGTGCCTTTGGTCAATAGTTGGATTTCCCGGCTCCTGTGCTTGCCCTTGCGTTCCCGATTGTTCAGATAAGGGTAAAGGGAGAACCACTGTGATTGTGCTTCCGGTTCAACTGGTCAAGTGTCTCAGTGGAGAAAGCCGAAAACTGACTGTCACAATAAGTGTAAACTGGTCAGCGATCCGATGACTATGGTAAACTATAGATCGATGGAGGTCATCCCGTGTTAAACGATGGGTCATTCATAACATTGGCCGAAGTGTTAACGGCTTGCCCTTGGCAGACGCCGAACACCAACTGGGGGCTAGTAATTGGCCTCCCAACTTTAAGCTCCTATGACTAAGTGAATTAATAAAGCCCGCATATCTGATTGTGTTATTTCTACTAACACAACCGCCTCCAGGCACCGAGACGTCGGCTCAGGGTTGTCTTGTTACTGCGGAAACACCCTGCGTAGCATCTACAAAGGGGTACAAGCCCACGACGGGCCACTTTCAAATGATAAGCGGTCGCAATGGAGTCAATATAAACATATATCATCAGCGTTTGTATTCATTATACAAGCACTGCCTTCCGTAATTATCGTTATAAAGCCACAAATATGCATCAATTTGACTTAAGATTTTGGCCAAGCTGGGTTGCATGGCTCCCATGCTTACCCCTATGTTCCCATTCATTCGGCTAAGCGGTAAAGGGAGCACCTCTATGATTGTTACTACTGGTTCATCCAAGTTAGTACCTCAGACTGGGTGAAGCTGAAAGCTAGCCATCTTAAAGGATATAATTGGTCGGCAACGACGAAAGTGAAAATTTAGGTTCGGTAAAGACCACATAGTTCGAGAACTTTTCCCAAACTAAATCATTAATATTTTTCTACCACATTGATCGGAGGTGAGGTGTCATGATCATGGTTGGCATGAAAAACCAAAGAAAGGAACCGATAGTAGGACTATTTTCTTTGGAAGATGTTTCTTACGTCAAAAAGTAGTATAACATATCACTCCGCGAACATTTGTTTATAAAACCATATTGCTGGATTGCCTTGTTTGTCGTAAATCTTTTCCCTTATCAAGGCTTTATAAAGTAGGACAAACACTCCCCGGCTACTGGCCGGGGAAGTTGAAGCTGATGGTCGGTAAACAAAGTTTTGTACAATGCCGATCCGAGCATTAATGATGTAGAGTACTTGGATACATAGAATCATTAGACATAATTTGTGATTTTACTCTGGATATCGATCCTTAATTTAGCCACCCGTGCCCACATTAAGGCTCAGGGGCTACTGGGCTTCGGGCTTATCATTTACTAATATTAAAGGGGCACATCAATCCCCTCATCTGGTGTTGCTACCCGCCTAGTGGTTCGGGGGCTACTGCATAGCCTATTTAATGCAGAAAATTCAAAGTGCTCAGTGTTCAGCTTGACCGAGCTATAGGCAAACGCGTCTTCAAACAATAATAGGTACCATCTTGGGCCTATCCAGGGTAAATCTCAGATATAAATGGTTGGCTCTATAGAGGGCATTTCCGGCATTAAGCTCAGCTAAACTCCTTCGACTTTTTTGAGCCAAAGGTGATCTAAGACACCTCAAATGCAGTCCGGTGTTGGAGCTTGGATAGAGTCTGACGTTGGAGCTCAGACACGAGAGGACACCGCTGCGCGGGAAACAATTTCAAACCCGAGGTGTAGCATAAAGATAACCGGGCATTGATAAATGCCGCAAACTTAAAGGGGCACCTCAGATACCCGACGTGTAAACTCTTCAGATCCACTTCGGCGATCCTCAAGATCGAAGATGCGGATATTTGTTGAACCAGTTTTCAAGGCCGACGACTGAAGATGAAGAACAGTTTGGAAGAATCGAGGAGCGTCCCCAACTTGAAGACCGGTTCAGGGGGCTACCAACGGTGTCCTGGACTAGGGGGTACTCACCATGTCGTCTCCCGACCTGCTGGATCGGGCCGAGAACCCCCTGTTCACTATTGGGCCAGTTCGGGCAGCCCATGCCGCGTAGAAGGGATATTCCACAAGACTTGGCGCCCAAGGCGAGGAGTCTCCTAAAACCTAGGACACTAGTGCATCATACAAACCGAGGCTAGGCTAGTCAATAGATCAACTTATATTCATTAGAACAATCTCCTGGTACAGACATGTACCCTGTAGTACACCCATATCAATACAATCAAAAGCAGGAAGTAGGGTTTTACCTCCAGCAAGAGGGCCCGAACCTAGGTAAAAATCCCTGTCGATGTTACCATCGCACCAAGACGCCTATAACTTAGGACCCCTACTACGAGATACGCCGGATATAGAACTGACACCCGCACACACCCAACGCCACCCTTATAAGTCGCCTAAGCCTGTTCAAAAGTAAAACTCGCCCAGCACCGGCATCCTAGGTCACCTAACCAGCCAGCCTAGTCACCCACACACACCCAACGCCACCCTCGAAAGTCCACTAAGCCCGTGCAAAAGAAAAACTCGCCCACCACTGGCATGCTAGGTCGCCTAACCAGACGCTCTAGTCGCCCGCACATACCCAACGCCACCCTCGGAAGTTGCCTAAGCCTATTCAAAAGCAAAACTCGATCACCACCGGCATGCTAGGTCGCCTAACCTACTGGCCTAGTCGCCCGCACACACCCAACGCCACCATCGGAAGTCGCCTAAGCCCGTGCAAAAGCAAAACTCGCCCACCACCTGCGTTCTAGGTCGCCTAACCAGCCGGTGTAGTCGCCTGCACACACCCAACGCCACCCACGAAAGTCCCCTAATCCTGTTCAAAAGAAAAACTCGCCCACCACCGACGTGCTATGTCGCCTAACCTGCTGGCCTAGTCCCTCGCACACACCCAACGCAATCTTCAGAAGTCGCCTAAACCCCCCAAAAGCAAAATTCGCCCAGCACTGGCGTGCTAGGTCACCTAACCAGCCGGCCTAGTCACCCGCACACACCCAACACCACCCTCTTAAGTCGCCTAAGACTGTCCAAAAGCAAGACTCGCTCACCACCGACGTGCTAGGTCGCCTAACTACCCGGTCTAGTCGACCGCACACACCCAACGCCACCCTTAATTGGAAGTCACCAAAGCCTGTCTGAAAGCAAAACTCACTCACCACCGGCGTGCTAGGTCGCATAACCAGCCGGTCTAGTCACCCACACACACCCAACGCAACCCTTTGAAGTCGTATAGGCCCGTCTGAAAGCAAAACTCACCCACTATCGGCGTGCTGGGTCTTGTTACCAGCCAGTCTAGTCGCTCAAACACATCTCACGCCACCCTTGCAAGTCGCATAATCCCGTGCGAAAGCAAAACTTTCCCACGATGACTGTGCTAGGTCGCTCAACCTGCCGATGTTCTAGGTGACGTAACACATCACCTAGTCAACTAAATCTTCCCAACCACCGGGGGGGTGTTGGGCGGGAACAATTTTAAGTTCTTCAATTTTTCATTTCTACTTTCTAATTTTACAATAGTTTTTTCTCACTATAAAATAGCAGTTTAACACAGATGCACACTGATAAGACAACTAAATGCCTACTTTTTGGTTTCTATTTTCAGCGTTGCTAATGTGAAGGGGAGATCAATGCTAGCCATCTGCAATTTTTTTAAAATACAGGATTAATACACCAGCAATATATAGGGGGAAACACTTTTTATATCCTTGTTCCCCCCTTCATGCAAGCAAAGCTGATGAGGATCAGAGCAATTTGTTGCAACAAAATCACCAGAGCACAACAAACCCACTGAACAGCCCCATACGGGGGGGATGCAAGATCTTTTTCTGCTACTGATTCTGTCAGGCTTTCATTTCTTGGTTACCTTTGTGTTTTTTGAAAGCAACTATACTTTGCTACTAGTTTGTTTTTGTAAGCAACTACAATAGCTTATTTGACCAGTTTCTATTGAACACACATTACTAACACAAATACGCTTCTTTTTAGTTTCCTTTTGTTTTTGCAGAAATAAGGTGCAAGACAATAGGTCCAATTCAATAGTCAGCAGCCATCTTATCTAGCATCCAAGTATCTACAGGTGTGTAGGGGGATGCAGGAATAGGGGGCAAGATACATGGAAGTTTCTGAAAACACTTCGGTACAGGGTGCAATTTTTGCTCAAAATCTCCAGAATTTTTGCCTGAACAGCAAGGAAGAGTTGCAGACACTACTGTGGTTTCTAGAATTTCCCTCCTGGATTTTTCACTTTGATTTTTGCTTTCTTTTCCAGAGTTTTTTGCTGCTGTGGGAGAGGTGCTCCCCACAGCTAGGCCATGTTGTCCGGCGGTGGCTGGGGATAAGGAGAAGGGGCGTACGGATTTCTGCTGTTGGGCTGGGGCATGGGGGGAAGAATCACGTGAGGGAGAGGGCGTGCTAGCTGTCGGGATGTGGGAACGACAGCGAAGGGAAACCTGCCTTTTCTGGAGCACATGGGGGGGGGCGATGAAGCACTTTCCTGATCTAACGGCCACGACATGGTGTTCTGGTTTTGTTTATATAAAATGATTTGGTACATTTTTTGAGCTAAAATGATATTTGTAAAAAATGGACCAAAGGCTAAATTCTGCCCGCCCAGGTCAGCGCCGCACCCCACATGTCTGCCTCCCCTACGTTCTCTCCGAGCGAATGACACCCCGACCCCACCTTGCCACCTTCCACCTCCTCATGGGTCTCCTGTTCAGGGACGACTGCGCCACCAAGACACGGACCATGCACAATGCGCCCGATCCCTAACCCCCTGATGTAGGGTAGAAACCCTAAATGGCCGATCTTTCATGAAAGGAGCGGATACCGCGATGAACATGAAGAACATGAGGGAAACAAGGGAAAACATGTGGAAAACACAAGAGAACACTCAAACCAACAAGTATGATCACACATGCGCTAGATCCATGAACAAAAAGGAAGACACAAGATCCACGATCAACTAGGGACCATACAAAGATAGCCGGTCTTCTCCGAAAGGAGGTCTTCAGGTTCTTCCCATAAAGAGGGTCTTGAATCCGCTTGGGGGATCTTCTCTGTAGGAGGCGCAATTTCCGAGGAGAAGGTAACCAAGTGGATGAGCAAAGCTCTCACACGAAATATGAGCAAATCCTTTGCTAACCCTAACTAGGAGGAGGCAGAGGAGTATATATAGTCTTAGTGCAAAAGGGGGCGAAGTGGGGGTACATGGGCCTTTGGCCCGAATCCTGTGCACAGATAGGTACCTGACGTCCGCTGGTGGCCGGTCGTCCGGTGGTTCACGAGCGGTCAGACGTCTGGTAAGTGCTGGTCGTCCGCTCATTTTGGCTCGGGCGCTGAAGTAACAGATTTCTGGGTTGGGCCAGTCATCCGGTCGCTGGACGTCCGGAGCCGTCGGACGTCCGATCATTTGGCTCGGGTGCAGGGCCACCGGTCATCCGGTCTGGACCGGACGTCCGCTCGCTGGGGCTCGGCTGGGGCTTCAGGCGCCGGGCATCCGGTCTCGGCCGGTCGTCCGGGGGCTGGGACTTTTCCTGCAGCTCTCCTCCTTCTCCGTCTTCACGTCCATCTTCCTCTTCTTCTTCTCCTTGCTCCTTAGCTTCTCCATGATACCTGAGTATGCACAATGTGTCCATATGTAACACCCTCGATGCGACTATAGCTCCCACGTGTCGAGGCACAACTTAGAGACATAATCGCATTGAAGGCATATGTCGCAAGTTAGGCAATCTTCACAACATCCCATGTAATGTAAACAATAAAGGGGATATAACATAGTTGGCTTACATTCGCCACATCAATCAAGTACATAAATAACATTACATCATCCAAACACTCATGGACCGACTATGGCGCCAAAATAAAAGAGAACCCAACATGCGACACGGTCCCAATCACCCCCAACTGGGCACCACTACTGATCATCGGGAAAGGAAACATAGTATCGTTGAGAGTCTTCGTCGAACTCCCACTTGAGCTCATACGCGTCTCCTGGAGCGGAATCATTAGGCCCTGCATCTGGTGTAATAGTAATCTGTGAGCCCCAGGGACTCAGCAATCTCGTACCCTCGCAATCAAGACTATTTAAGCTTATAGGTATGGCAAGGTAAAATATATGTGGAGTTGCAGCAAGCGACTAGCATGTATGGTGGCTAACTTATTCGCAAAAGAGAGCGAGAAGAGGAGGCAAAGCACGAGCGAGAAACTAGAGAACAACCTGCGCAAACATTACTCCAACCCCGTGTCCACTTCCCGGACTCCGCCGAGAAGAGGCCATCACGGTAACACACTCAGTTGATTCATTTTAATTAAATTAAGGTTCAAGTTGTCTACAACCGGACATTAACAAATTCCCATCTGCCCATAACCACGGGCACGGCTTTCGAAAGTTCATATCCCTGCAGGGGAGTCCCAACTTAGCCCATGACAAGCTCTCACGGTCAACGAAGGAATAAACCTCCTCCCAAGACGTTCCGATCAGACTCGGTATCTCGGTTCTTCAAGACACTTCGACAGGTTAAAACAAGACCAGCAACACCGCCCGAATGTGCCAACAAATCCCGATAGGAGCTGCACATATCTCTTTCTCAGGGCACACTCAGATTGTCTAAACTTCCGGTAGGCCAGCCCAGAGTTGCCCCTGGTAGCCACCGGCGGCTGACAGTTTGGACCAACACTCAGAGGAGCACTGGCCCGGGGGGGGGGGGTGGTTTAAATAAGATGACCCTTGGGCTCTGGAAACCAAAGGGAAAAGAGGCTAGGTGGCAAATGGTAAAACCAAGGTTGGGCATTGCTGGAAAAGCTTTAAACAAGGCGAACTATCAAGGGGTTCCCATTACATCCCAACCGCGTAAGGAACGCAAAATCCAGGAACATAACACCGATATGACGGAAACTAGGGCGGCAAGAGTGGAACAAAACACTAGGCGAGAGGCCGAGCCTTCCACCCTTTACCAAGTATATAGATGCATTAAAATAACAAGATAATATAATGGTATCCCAACAAGTAAATAAATGTTCCAACAAGGAACGGCCTTCAATCTTCACCTGCAACTAGCAACGCTATAAGAGGGGCTGAGCAAAGCGGTAACATAGCCAATCAACGGTTTGCTAGGACAATGGTGGGTTAGAGGTTTGACATGGCAATTTGGGAGGCTTGAAAGCAAGTGGTAGGCATCATAGCAATGGCATAGCAAAAGAGCGAGCAAACTAGCATAGCAAAGATAGTAGTGATTTCGAGGGTATGATCATCTTGCCTGCACAGTTGTCAGAGTTGACTGGATCCTCGAAAGCAAACTCAACGGGCTCCTCGTTAGCGAACTCGTCTCCCAGCTCTACCCAAACAAGACAAACAAGCAACAAGGACACAATCAACCACGTGCAAGAACCAAACAGGACGATGCAAAGATGATATGCTATGCGGGTTGCGATGCGTGATGCAAAATGCAAGATATGACAGGAAATGCAAGAACCTGGCCTCAACTTGGAAATCCAAGTGTGCCACTAGAAATATGAGATGAAATCGCTTGAAAACGATATAAAGAACGCCGGAATCGGAGCTACGGTTTGGAAATGGCAAGCGATTCAAATATGGCACCGGTCTGCGATTTACAGCAAGTAGCCAACTAAATGCAATGAGATGAACATGCTACAACCACCAAACATGACAAAAAAATACATGGAAGGGATGCATACAAGATGCTTAACAAAAGTCTAGCACTGAGCTACGGCCAATTCAACCAATAACAGGTCCAAACAAGCATGGCAAAAATGCATATGGCAAACAGATCTCAGACTTAGTGAAATTAACACTTGTCTGGAATTTCAGATCAGGTAGCCCTCTTCAGAGCAACAAAACTAGATGCTACAGAACCTGAACATGGCAAAGTAAAGCATGGCATGGAGCTACTCAAAGAGCTTAGCAAAAGTCCCTTAGTGACCTTGAGCCAAAAAGGACCAGAAAATACAATTGCAAGCATGTGAACATAGCAAAAATTTAATCAGTTTTCAGACTTAGTGAAAACTGACATATGCTGAAATATAACTCAAGTAGGCATGTTTACGAGCTCGATGCACTCACTACGGTGCAAGTAATGGCAAGACAATCATACACCCATCAAGAAGGCAGAAAATTCAAGCTATACATGGCAAGAACAATGACATAGCATGCACGGATCAACTACAACATCATCGGCAAAATTGCAAACAAGTTGACAATCTGCCCAGATTCGCAAAGTAGCAAAAGTAGAGCTTGATAGACTCAAGCTAGGGTGCTCCATAATTGCAAACAAAGACATGGATGGATAGAGCACAACAATATTAACAAAACATCCTCACTGATCATCCTCAAAAGAGGCACGGATCACTAGGAAACAACATGAACATATGGCATCATGAGCTAAACAGATCAAGGACTTAGTGGAATTGCTAAGTCCCTGAAAACAGAATTAGCAAGTGCACCACTTTGCAAGCTTGCACTAGTCACCACACACATCACAAAAATACATGGGTTGCACCTATGGAAAGATGTCAAAACCCTTAACAAAACACATGTAGAGCATCAGGGCATATCATGCGCACATTAATCATGGCAAAAATGACAAAAACCTGAACGGAGTAGCAGATCTGACAATTATCTCAAGTAGCCCTCTTCTAACAGCATTTCGGGCATCAAGATGAAGTCAAATGAAAATGATGTCTTGGAATGAAATGATGTACTCTCTGAGATGAACATTTTGATATGCTATATGCATGAATCAGAGCTATGGATGAGTAGTTACGACACGATGAACATGGGCATATGAAACTGGAAAACTCAGGGACTTAGACGAGAAAAAAAAATATACCCTCGTGAAAAAAATATAACGGGCTGGAGGGAGTGGAGCTGGGCCGGCTTGGCGCTGGGCCTACCAAGGCCGGCGTGCTGGGCCGAAGGCGGGGCCCACGAAGAGTCAACGGGGGCGTCGTCGGCTCCCTCGATCCCGATTGGATCGGGGAGGCAGGGGCGGTGAAGCCGGTTCCCGCCGGCGAGGCGAGGCGACGAAGGAGGGCGCGGGCGGCGGGCCTCCGCGAGGGTCGACAGCGGCGGCGCGCTCTGGGAGGCGGCGCGAGGCGACAGGCGGAGAGGCGGCGGCGCGAAGACATGGCGGCGGCCGACGGCGGGCGTGGGGAGCCGCGCCGGCGAGGCGGCACGCTCCGGCGGGGCGAGTCCGGCGACCGGAAATGGCGAAGACGACGGGCGCGGGCGGTGGCACGCGCGGGAAGCGGCGGCCCGACTCGGGCCCGGGGAGGGCCGGATCTGGGCTCCGCCGGGCCTCGACGAAGTGGGCGCGGTGCACGGCGACGTGACGTGCCTGGAGTGGCTGAGGCGGCTGGATTTGGTGACATGGCGGGCGGCTATTGGCCGAGGCGACGTGGCGGCGGCGGTGGACATGTCCGGCGGCGGGACCGACATGTCCGACTGCGGGAGGAGGAAGAAGTTAGGGTTTCATCCGTGATTTTCGGGAGGGGAACACATATTTATAGGTAGAGGGAGCTAGGAGAGTCCAAATGAGGTGCGGTTTTCGGCCACGTGATCGTGATCGAACGCTCTAGATGATGGAAAGGGTTTAGGTGGGTTTTGGGCCACTTTGGAGGGGTGTTGTACTGCAACACACACGAGGCCTTTTCGGTCCCTCGGTTAACCGTTGGAGCATCAAACGAAGTCCAAATGGTACAAAACTTGACAGGCGGTCTACTGGTAGTAAACCAAGGCCGCTTGGCAAGTCTCGGTCCAATCCGGAAATGTTTAACCCCCACACATGAAAGAAAGGTAGAAATGACCACCGGAGGAGAACGAAGCGCCAGAATGCAAAACGGACAACGGGGAAAATGCTCGAATGCATGAGACGAACACGTATGCAAATGAAATGCACATGATGACATGATATGCAATGCATGACACGCAAGCAATGACAAGGAAACAACAGCGAATAACTGGAGGACACGTGGCACATCGGTCTCGGGGCGTTACACCATATGAGGTAGTATCCTTCTCTCATGTGCATCGAAGTGGAAATGTGAGAGGAGAGATGTCACCTCGGTTTCAAGAGCTCTTGCACGTGCTCGTGCCATGGGTCCAAGTGGTGTCGTAGGAGATGTAGTTGGGCTCATGGGGATGACCTTGGGATGCTCCACATCATCTCCCCTCCCTTGGGGAAGATCCGTCCTCGGATCAAATTCTTCATCACCATGGTAGGGAGAGAGATCTTTGACGTTGAAGATGTCGCTCACGGAGTACTTGTCGCATGGAATGTCGATCTTGTATGCGTTGTCGTTGTAGCGTGCAAGCACCTTGAAGGGCACCCGATCGCTGATCCTCCACTAATGATGTCCTTTGCTTGCTGAAAGAAGTACAATTGATTGCTAGTTTTGCAGCCGGTCTCCATGTATATTGATTACTACTAGTTCAACTAGTGCTACTACGTGTATACTATATCATTTGGTGCTACGTGCGATCTCCAATTCCAGATGATAGTTGGAATTATTTCAGTACATATCTGTTTCTCTTATTTGTTGCGGTCTGCTACAACCGTCGCCGCAACCGCTCAGGATAATGCTAGGTTTTATTTTTTCTAGCTAACGGTTTACAACGCAGGGTATTTTTTCTGTTGGTTTGTACTATATTATTTTTGCTGAGATATTTTGTTGATGCTTATACATACGTTTTCCGTCTGCGTCAATCGGGCGAGCCGACCTACGTGTCAGAACCTTTGTTAGATGAACCTCCGCGATCAGATCGGTCGTTCTGTATATTGCCGTGACGTAGTCTTGAGGCACTCCGGCCAAGACGTCCCACGTGCATAATCACCTCACCCATCATCAGTATGGACGTTGTTGGATAAATCCACAGGTGTTATTCTTCCTAATAATTATATAAAGTACAAATTATTTGTGCTATTATGTTTTCTGTTAGGTTTGTACTGCTCTATGTATGTAGATTGTAGTACGGCCTATGTTCGCGTCCGCTTCTTGGCGATACATCGGATCCGGACTCAATCTGACAAATGGGCAACCCAGCCGAAGAGATAGTGCGGAAGCAATACCCTAACAGGGACTTGGCTCCATGGCAGCACACAAATAGGGAGATTTAATTTTTCCCTTTTTAATTCAGCTCTTCGTCGACCACTGGCAGTTTCTAGTAACCCTTTCGAAAAGTGCATAAACATCGAGTATTTCTAACCTAATTAAATACTTGTTTTGCAAGCACGGTCCTTGTGATCTAATCTAAAAACACTACTTCACGTATTGATGAATGCTAGCAGTTCAGCTAGCCCTACTTCGGGCAACGATTAAAGTTTGACCGATGTTTCTTTATTTGCTTCGGTCTTCCACGATCATCGCCGTCTAGGTTTTATTTTTCTTAGCTATTTGTTTAGCACATAAATTATTATACAAAGAATTTTTTTCTGTTCTTTTGTGCTGCATTATTTTTGCAGAGAAATTTTTCCGACCCTCGTACATAGCGTCGATTTGGCTAGTCTCTTGTTGTCACCTCGACATATCGACCAATGTCTATATTGACCTCGCGCCAGATAATCAACCTTGACTACGTCACGCCGCCACCTCGGCAATCCGGCGTCGTCATCCAGCCTGGGCTGATCACGCCAGACCAATATCGGTGCAGCCATAGGGAGATTTGATTTTTCTTTTCTGTATTATTGAATTACGTGTGGAGGTCGTCTACACTTTCACTAATGTCTCACTTTCATGTGCTTCCCTGATGCAATTAGCACTACCAATCTCTTCACGTCCATCGAGATTGGATTTATGCAATAAGCAGCTAGCATGGTACCTTCCATCTGAAGTTGTATGAGTACTTTGAGGCGGCTCTTTCACAACAGTTGCTACATGCGAATCAGGCCGACAACCACCGCGCTGACCGACACCTCCGCTCAATGAGTTTGGATCATACAAGGCCGATGTTGTCGTCCCACGCATGGCAGCCTGCATCGACATCTCCGGGCTGCCACTTCGTCGAACTGATCTTGGCGCCCAGGCCAAACTTACATGATTAATTATGCAAAAAATTCTTTCTCAATTATTATAGTTTCTGGCTCGCACTGTTTTATGTGCACAGGTAAACCGACGTCGACCTGTTTCGACGTGTCGGCTGATGTGGGTGATGACCTTGGCTGATGCCGAACACCTTGGCTTGACCTTTCTCAATTATTATTGAAGTCTTGAGATCGGATGTGTCATGTTAAAGCACGACAGAAGCACAATTTTTTAAGACCAATTTCGGATTGGCACAGAAAACTTGGTTTAGTTCGAACGTAAAGTTTTTACTAAAGTTTTTTGGTTTTCCAAGCTTATGCAACTTTTAACCTATTTATGTGTTTCCAACAAAAGTCTTGCAGTACGATGCCAGTCACCTTTAAAGCTTTGGCAATATCAACGCAGGGTTGCAACTAGAGTCGAAACCCTCAAAAGCCAAGGTACACCATGGAGTCATCGGCAAAATGTTCTCGGATATTGCTTTGTTTGCATCGGTTTCCAATTGTGTCTTTGGTCAATAGTTGGATTGCCCGGCTCCTCTGCTTTCCCAATTGTTCAGCTAAGGGTAAAGGGAGAACCACTGCGATTGTGCTTCTGGTTCAACTAGTCAAGTGTCTCAGTGGAGAAAGCTGAAAAGTGACTGCCACAATGAGCGTAAATTGGTCAGCGATCTGATGACTTTGTGTAACGCCCCGAGACCGATGTGCCAGGTGTCCTCCAGTTATTCACTGTTGTTTCCTTGTCATTTCTTGCGTGTCATGCATTTCATATCATGTCATCATGTGCATTTCATTTGCATACATGCTCGTCTCATGCATCCGAGCATTTTTCCCGTTGTCCGTTTTGCAATCCGGCGCTCCTATGTCACCCGGTGTCCCTTTTTACCTCTTTTCGTGTGCGGGTGTTAAACATTTTCGGATTGGACCGAGACTTTACATGCGGCCTTGGTTTACTACCGGTAGACTGCATGTCAAGTTTCGTGCCATTTGGACTTCGTTTGATACTCCAACGGTTAACCGAGGGACCGAAAAGGCCTCGTGTGTGCTGCAGCCCAACACCCCTCCAAAGTGGCCCAAAACCCACCTAAACCTCCTCCATCCTCTCGGTCGTTCGATCACTATCGCGTGGCCAAAAACCGTGCTCAATTTGGATCCTCCTAGCTCCCTCTACCTATATAAAGGCCTCTTTCCCCGAAAATTCGGACGAAACCCTATCCTCCCCATCCCCTAACGCCGCTGGACGAATTTTTGCCGGCCGGACGTGTCCGGTCCGCCCGCCAGCGCCACATGGCGCCTCCCTATTCGGCGCCGCCCCGCCCCACATCGCCGGCCCGGAGAGCCCAGGGCGGGGCCTCCCGGCCCTCGCGCCCCACCGTCCAACTCGTCGCCCGCCGCCGCCCGGTTCTTCGCCCGCCGTCGGCGAGGTCCGCCGCAGAGCCGCCGCCTTCCTCCCACCGGTGAGCTCCTCCACTCTCCATCAGCGGCTGCCGCCTCACCGGACTCGGGCCGGAGCACCTCGCCGCGCCACCCACTCTGCCCGAAGCCGCCCAACGACGAGCGCCGGCGCCGCCCCGCGAGTTCCCGGCCTTCCCGGGCCCGAGCTCCACCGGCCACCGTCGTCTTCATCAATTCCGGCGAGAGCGCCGCTGCCTCGAAGTCCGTGCCTTGCCAGATCTAGATCCGCCGCTACAGTAAGCCCTAGCTCGGGTTGACTTTCTCTCCAACTCCCCGTAATTTTTAGGCTTTTTCATCGCATCATAACTTTGCATCCGTAGCTCCGATTCGTGCGTGTAGCATATCAAAATGTTCGACTAGACGAGTACATCATTTCATCTCATTGCATCATTTTCATTTGAGCTCATCTTGATGACTGAAATGCTGTTGGAAGAGGGCTATGTGATGATTATGTCAGATTTGTTTCAGCAAATAACCTTTTGTCATTTTTGCCATGATTAATGTGTGCATGCTATGATCTTGAGCTCTACATGTGTTTTGTAGAATGCCATGCCATCTTTACAGGGGTGTATGCCATGTATTTTTGTGATCTTTGTGGTGACTAGCACAAGCATGCAAGTAGCTTACTCAATGATGCTGATTTCAGGGCTTAGAATTTCACTAAGTCTTTGACCTGTCTTTATTTTTATGCCATATGTTCATGTTGTTTCCTAGTGATCTGTGCTTCTTTTGAGGAGGATCAGTAAGAATGTTTTGTTAATAATGTTGTGCTCTAACCATCCATGTCTTTTTTTTCATTTATGGAGCACCCTAGCTTGAGTCAATCAAGCTCTACTTTTGCTATAAAATGTTCCTGGCAGATTCTTAGCATGTTTAGCGATTTTGCCGGACTTGTTGTTATTGATCTGTGCATGCTATGTTGTTGTTCCTGCCATTTCTAGCTTCTATGCCATGTATTATTGATGTATGTATGCTTAGTTTGTCATGCCTAGCTCTGTAGTGAGTGCATCGATCTCGTAAACATGCCTACTCGTTATCTATTTTGCATGCTCCAGTTTTTCACTAAGTCTGAATCTGTTTATGTTTTTGCCATGAACAAATGCTTGCAATTGTATTTTCTGATCCCTTTTGGCTCAAGGTCACTAAGGGACTTTTGTTAAGTGCTTATAGTAGCTTCATGCCATGCCTTGCTTTGCCATGTTAATTTCCTGTAGCATGTAGTTTTCATGCTCTAAACATTGCTTCCTGATGATAAATTCTAGACTTGTGTTAATTTCACTAAGTCTGTAACCTGTTATCTTTTGCACTTTTGCCATGCTTGTTTGAACCTGTTATTGAGTGAATTAGCCGTAGCTCAGTGTCAATCTTTGGTCAAGCTTCATGAGTGGATCCTTGCTATGTCTTTTGTTGTCATGCTTGAGTGCTGTAGCATATTTATCTTGATGCATTTAGAAGGCTACTTGCTGATTATCGCAGACCGGTGCCATATTTGTTTTGCTTGCCATTTCCAAACCGTGCATCCGATTCCGGTGATCTTTATATCGATTTCGACCGAAATCAACTCACCTTTCCAGTGGCACTCTTGGATTTCCAAGTTGAGGCCACGTTTAATCATTCCTTTTCAAATCATGCGTATGCATCGCATACCGCATACCGCATATCATACCATGTTCTTGTGTTGGTTGTTTACTATGTTGTGTGCTTCTTTCCAGTGTTGTTTCTTCGGGTTGGTTCAGTTAACGTCGCGTTTGTGAGGACCCGTTCGACTACGTCCATTTGTCTTCTTCATAGACTCGTTGTTCTTCCTTGCGGGATTTCGGGCAAGATGACCATACCCTCCAAATCACTTCTATCTTTGCTTGCTAGTTGCTCGCTCTTTTGCTATGCCTATGCTGCGATACCTACCACTTTCTTACCATGCCTCCCGTATTGTTAAGCCAAGACTCTAACCCACCTTGTCCTAGCAAACCGTTGTTTGGCTATGTTACCGCTTTGCTCAGCCCCTCTTATAGCGTTGTTAGTTACAGGTGAAGATTGGAGTTTGTTCCTTGTTGGAACATGGATATTTTGTTGGGATATGTCACATCCTAGCTAGTTTATGCATTAGAGTGTTGCATCATGTTTATTCTTTCATCAGAAACCTGAAATGGGGATGACAGAACCCCCAGTCCCCTCTGAAACCAATTAGGGTTTACTAAAAACTTTTTCAATGAACCTGAAATGCCCTTCTAAAATGCCCATCATTTTTGTCTTGGTTCAGAACCTCTGCCAAAAGTGATGCACATTTTCCTTGGCCATCTTAGGGTTTTTGAATTAAATCATAAATATTTGAATTTGGGCATTTAAAATTATATAAAATATTTAAATGCTCAAATATCTCCAAACTAAAATGTTTCATGTTGGAAATAATCCAACTATGGACCAGGAGTAGTTTGGTGATTTTAGGAGTTGCCTAAGTATTTTATTTAATTCAACAAAGTTGCAGAAGTATTAAAAAAACAGAAAACAGAAAGAAATGGAAAAAACTTGCCTGGCGCCCAGCACCCGGCCCGCCTGCCGGCCCAGCCCAGCGCCGCTCCAGCGAGCTGCTTGCCGGCCAGGCAGGCAGGCAGGTGCCCGACGGCGACCGCAGCGCGCGCCACGCACCTGCTCGCCGCCTCGCCGCTCCTCGCGCTCGGTGACGTCGTGGATCAGCCTCTCTTGCTCCCGCGAACCCCCCAGACACCCCCTCTCCTCTCCAGCTCCACCCCCTCGCGCTCCCCCGCCATGGCCGACGCCACCATCGCCGTGCCTTCGTCGTAGCCGTGCTCCCCGCCGCCCGTGCGTCCTCTCATCGTGTCCAGGAGCTCCGCCGCTGTCCACTTCATCGAGCAGCCGAGCCCCGAGCGCTCGCAACGCCCGAGTCCACCGCAACGACCTCGCCCGAACCGCCATCGCCGGAGATCCCCTTCAACACCGTCATCGCTCCGGTCCATCTCCGGCCACACCAAGGGCTTCGTCGCACTCACTGTGAGCTTAGCCATCTTCCCCCCCTCCTTTTCTTGCTCCCGAGCTGGGTAGTGACCTCCCGGAGCTCAACCGCACCCACCACCATGGAGCTCGTCGCCGACGTGCTCCCGGTCATCCTCCGGCCACTCCACGGTGTCCGTCATGCTCACCGTGTCACTTAGCATCTAGCTAGCCACTTCCCGAGCCTCACCGACCCCTCTAGCGTCAAGTTCATCTTCGGCCGAACCCCGGTGGCCGCCAAAGTCGTCGCCGGCGCCAACTCCGGCCACCCCGACCCCAACGGACTCCACCAAGAGCTGCGGCTCGTCCTCAGCTCCACTCCGGTGGTCTCCGCGACCCATTTGGTGGCCGAAACAGCCAAAACCACTTCCGCCGCCGCGTCGGGCTCGCCGGCGGCTAAACGCCGGTGCAGCCGACCCAGGTTTGACCACGGGTGGGCCCTGGTTGACTCCCCTGAGTCAATGACAGGTGGGGCCCAGCCCTGTTAATTAAACAGGTTTAGTCTTAATTAAACTTTAATTAATCTAATCACACTGACACGCGGGACCCACTGTCAGGTTTGACCCGGACGTGTTCCGTTGACCTGCTGACGTCACACTGACGTCAGGCTGACGCAATAATTGATTTTCTGGAATTAATCTAATATAGGAAATTCCAGAATAAAGTTTAAACTTCAAAAATTCATAACTTTTATTCTGTAACTCCAAATCAGACAAATTATATATGAAAAATGATCAGAAAAATCCAATCTATCCATCTGTACTATTTTCATGCATGATTAAACAAGTTAACCTGATGTTTAATACAGAACAAGGAAAAACACTTTAAAAGGCCATGTTTGAGTTTGGAATTTGAATCTTTGATTCAAATTGGTTCAAACCCTTCTGGTCTTAGTTGCATTAGCCCAACACACTCATATTGCTATGTTTCATGCATGCATCATATTGTTGCACATTGTTTGGTGATGGTTGTGTACCGGTGTTCTTTGCGGCAGGTTCTGCCCCCGAGGAGTACCGTGATTACCCTAACGAAGAACCGTATCAGTGCATCGAACCATCAGGCAAGCAACCAACCATTTGATCATATCGATACAATCCCATGTTCTCGCTCCTGCTCTCTTTTGCTGCATTAAGACAACGCGTTTCAAACTGCTGTGTGCTACGGTAGTTGAGCCCATTTCCTCTGCATGACCTGTCATTGCCACAGTAACTAGATGAAACCCACTAGCATGTGTAGGAGTTGATTGAGCCATATGTATGTGTTGTTCCTACCTTGCTATGCCTGCTATGCTTAGAGTCGTGTCAGGTCTGGTTCATCTGGGTGATGGCTAGAGTGAAATGATTATGTCGGTAATGAGAGTGGTGTGGTGAACACGATTTGGTAAAGGTATCGATGAGAGGCCATGTAGGAGTACATGGTGGGTTGTTTCATTGAAGCCGACCTTAAGCACTGAGATCTATATGTGTGATTTAAGATACAGCTACTACCATGCATTGGGCCCTGAAATATGACCCCGCTCGACTTCTTATTCACCCTAGCTCCCTGTCCAGGAGTTGCACATAGTTTCTGGTGTTTGTAGCCTACTGGAGGCCGTGGACAGCGCTGACCGTAGGGGTGGGCTGTGATGCGGTAGGTACGTGGCATGGTGTACCGAATACCCGTTAGGTATCTCGGGAACCCTGTTCACATTGTTCGGGGCCGTATGGGAAACCTCGGCCGGACTCCCTGCGGATGGAACCTGGATAGGCGATAAACCTGGACTAGAGACTTAGGTGTTTAGGTAGGTCGTGGTCTACACCCACGTCGGCTTTTGCTTGAAGTCTGCCGAGCACATGTCGTGTGCAGGCGCTAAGTGGTGGAAACATGTATGAAGAAGTACACCCCTGCAGGGTTATCATGATCTATTCGAATAGCCGCGTCCGCGGTAAAGGACTACTTGGTTGCCTATACAGTTCATAGACAAGTAAATGGAAACTACTAAAAGCCTCAAGATAAGTGTGAGTGCCGAGGATGGCTCTTCCGTAGGAAGACAGAGGTGGATCCTCGGTAGTGTATTGAATTGGTGAGTAGTGGACTCGTGTACGCAAAACCATTTCAAGTTGGAGTCTCGTAGGTTAGCCTAGCCAAGAGTCAAAGCTGGCTTGCTGCAATAACTCCACCAACCCTTCTTGATAATATGCATGTATGTAGGATCTGATGTAAGTCTTGCTGAGTACCTTTGTACTCATGTTGCTATAATTTACATTTTTACAGAAGACGCTGCAACCCCTTCTGATGGGTTCTACGTAGACGTTGACATCAATGAGTAGGCTAAGGCCCAGGTGGTGATCCTGAGCTTGTGAAGGACCACGTAGTATAGCTAGGCTTTCCAAGCCTCTTTTATTTTTCTAGTTGTCTGTACTCAGACAAGTTACTTCCGCTGCTGGTTTGTATGACTGTATGACTTGAATGCTGGGTCGTGTGACCCGTACCTTTGTGTATGTTATGTATGGCTCTCTGAGCCTTAAATAAAGTACTTGTGTCGTAGAGTCATGTTGTGATGCCTTGTTGTATTTGCACATATCGAGCATATTGTGTGTATGATTGAAATGCTTGGTATGTGTGGGATCTGACTATCTAGTTGTTTATCTTTAGTAGCCTCTCTTACCGGGAAATGTCTCCTAGTGTTACCGCTGAGCCATGGTAGCTTGCTACTACTCTGGAGCACTTAGGCTGGCCGGCATGTGTCCTTCTTCGTTCCGGTGTCTGTCCCTTCGGGGAAATGTCACGCATTGAGTACCGGAGTCCTGTTTGCCCGCTACAGCCCGGTTTACCGGAGTCCTGCTAGCCCAGTGCTACAGCCCGGACCCACTTGCTGATGACCGACACGTTCGAAGCTGGGTCATGGATGCCTGTCCCTGTAAGTCTGTGCCACTTTGGGTTTACGACTAGTCATGTCAGCCCGGGCTCCTTATCATATGGATGCTAGCGACACTATCATATACGTGAGCCAAAAGGCGCAAACGGTCCCGGGCAAAGGTAAGGCGACACCCGTG
Source organism: Triticum aestivum (assembly GCF_018294505.1). Taxonomy (NCBI): domain Eukaryota; kingdom Viridiplantae; phylum Streptophyta; class Magnoliopsida; order Poales; family Poaceae; genus Triticum; species Triticum aestivum. The sequence goes on along the minus strand of NC_057794.1, from coordinate 175,227,922 downwards.
GGGATACCGTGCGTGAGGCCGCAAAGTGATATGAGGTGTTACCGGCTAGATCGATGTGACATCGAGTCGGGGTCCTGACAGCGTTGGCATCAGAGCCGGACTGCCTGTAGGTTCTCCAAGCCAAACTGGTCGATGTTGAGTCTAGAAATTCTTTAGTTATATGTAGGGGAATTGTTTGTGGGTGGAACGTAAGGCTCTTTTTACTCCTTTATCTTATGACATTCTGATCTGAGTCAGTCTATTCTTCCACCGGGGGTTAAGGAATTAGGATCTATTCTCTCTATCAGGATCACGTGTTACTAATCAGTAGTACCTTATAGGTTTGATGGATACAAGCCTAGTTCAATTCTACTATCACATTATGTTGCTAGGATGGACTCAGAACTTGATATGATGATGTTGAGTGTGTATGAAATCCTTTGTCAAATGTCTCAAATCCTTCTTGAGCATTTACAGCTGTTATGCTGCCGAAATTTTGCTAGAAATTCTAATGCCTTTGCATTATGATTGTGTTTTCAGATGGCCACTCGCGACCTCAATCAAGTGGTTCGCCTGACTCGATGCCTAGATGTACCCGGTCATACCGCCATGTTGGTCAGGGTAATGACTGAGGCTGGATACCGTTGGTATCCTGACTACACGGTCGAAGAGCAATTCCGAGACTTTAATCAAAGCCAGTATCTCTGCACTGTCAGGATATTTCCATCTTATCCTGGGTCCACCGAGCCCCTTCACTGCTCCTATGGACTCGGGGTTACTATTGAGATGGCTGTGCAGGACACCGCCTACTCTATGATGACCATCATGCGAGTCAGGTCCGGCCTATTTCGGGACTCTGATTTCCGGTATATGCCAGGATCACTTCCGGGAGCACAAGGGTATCTCCAGGCTATCTATGCTGACCCCACCCAGGAGGATTCACGGACTCGCACCACTGCCGAGATGCTCGAGGATAAGGACCGTGAAAATCGGGCCTTGAGGTTAGAGCTCTTCAATACCCGTGCTGACCATTGGGCCACATTGACTCGGTTTGCACCGGCGGTGCAAGCTGGATATTCGGATATGCCCGATCTCTATCCTGTGAGATCTGCTATGCCAGACGTGATGGGTTGGCGTGATGTAGGAGGCGTCACCCCACCTCGCGGTCCCCGCAGGCCACCGTCTGTTGGTCCAAGACCTCATCCTAGTCCCTATGGTCCACAAGCTCCGCGAGATCGTCTGTTTTCGGATGATCATGTTGAGCTTCCAAGCTATGGAGGTGACTTTTACGAGGACTACTACGGATCGGTCTGAGTTAGTGGTAGTATCACTAGTTCATGTTAGCTGTGTCGTCTATCGTCCTGCGTGACTCGTGGGATATGACCTAGTTGTATCGCCTTCCGGAGGTGTAGAAAAATAATGTATAGTAGCTGGGAATGCCTCCGGTGAGATGTAATCCTCTTTTCACCGTAATAGTACTTTGTTTGGTCTTGTACTAAACCCTGTATGGTGTGTATGACGATGGAATAAAGAAGCAGTTTCTGTATCTACCATGTCATACGGATGATCATCTTGCATTCCGAGTTATTCCTTACATTCTGTATCCTATGTCGGAATTTTATCATTCTGACTGAATCATTGTCTTGTTTACCTAGGATGGTCAACACGCGCACTAACCCTGCTCCTCAAGAGCAGGTCGAAGGCAGTGAAGTCAGGAATGCAAATCTGCCTCATCCTCCTTCCCTAGACGAGGTTATGATGGAAGCCGAAAGGAATAAATGGGAGACCAACCGTTTTTTGGAGCGTATTGAACAGAACACAGCACACCATCAGAGGACTAATGTGGTGTCACTCAGTGATTTCATCAAGTTACATCCACCCATGTTCCACCACTCCGTCGAGCCTCTCGACACTGATGACTGGCTTCACAGTATCTCTCACAAGCTGCGTTCCGCGCTAGTAGCTGAGGCCGACAAGGTCACCTTTGCTGCATACCATCTTGAAGGCCCCGCCAGTTTATGGTGGGAGAATTATGGAGCTATGCGCCCAGCGGGCCATGTCACTACTTGGGCTGAATTCAGCGAGGCTTTCCGTGAACATCACATTCCGGAGGGTCTCATGGACCGTAAACGTGAGGAATTTTGCAATTTCACCCAAGGCCGACTCTCTGTAGATGCTTACAGCAGGGAGTTTGGTAACCTCGCACGATATGCCACTGAGGAAGTTTCTACCGATGCCGAGAAGCAAGCAAGGTTCCGTAAGGGGCTTAGTCCTGAGCTTCGCCGCGACCTCCGTCTGCATGAGTGCACATCTTTTCAGAAACTTGTTAACAAGGCCATCAGTGCTGAAACTGGTCAGACTGATTATGACGCAACACGCAAGCATGGCCGTGACATGGGTTCCTCATCCGGTGCTGGTCCTCAGAAGCGCCGCGTGTGGGTGCCCAACACCGCCCTACCACCCAGGTTCACACCGAGGCCATCTTTCCAGGCGCCTCGCCCTGTTCAACAGTCTGCACCAGCCAAGCCCTATGGGGGTCCAACCAACAATGCTCCTCCACGTACCAGTTCCGTGACTTGTTTCAAGTGTGGGGAATCTGGCCACTATATGCGTGAGTGTCCCCAGACCAACCCCAACCAATCTGCTAAAGCTGTTGGCCGTGGCAAGCCGACAGGGAAAGTGTTCCACGCCAAGCCGGCCACCGCTACACGTGGCCATGTCAACTGTATCTCTGCCGAGGAAGCTCAAGAGGATCCCAACGTCGTTCTTGGTACGCTTCTTGTTAATTGCCACCCGGCATCTGTTCTTTTCGATACAGGAGCCTCTCATTCTTTTATATCCAAAAATTATGCTCGTTTGCATAACATCGCATTCTGTGACATGCCAACCTCTATGGTAATTCAAACTCCGGGATCCAAATGGCAAACTTCTAGAGTAAGCCATGGAAATGAAATCCAAGTCGACAGACTTGTTTTCCTCGCATCTTTGATAGCCCTTAAATCTTCAGATATTAATATCATTCTGGGTATGGACTGGATGTCAGTTCATCATGCCCAAATTGATTGCTTCTCTAGGACTGTTCAACTTACCCATCCTTCGGGGAAGATAGTCAATGTCTTGACCCGAATAGCCAAGCGACAGTTATATTCTCTTAACGCCAGCCCTTTGCCAGACCTTGAGGACGTCCCGGTAGTCCGTGACTTTCCGGATGTCTTCCCAGAGGAATTGCCAGGTGTTCCGCCTGACAGGGATGTTGAGTTCATAATAGACCTCATTCCAGGAACCGTTCCGATTGCTAGAAGACCCTATAAGATGGCACCACTAGAACTAGCCGAGCTTAAGAAACAACTCGATGAGTCCTTGAAAAAGGGTTTCATCCGACCTAGTTCATCTCCGTGGGCTTGCCCCGTCCTCTTCGTCAAGAAGAAGGATGGTACGGACCGGATGGTTGTAGATTACCGACCTGTCAATTTGGTCACAATCAAGAACAAATATCCGCTCCCTAGGATCAACGACCTGTATGATCAGCTCGCTGGATCCTCAGTCTTCTCCAAAATGGATTTGAGGTTGGGCTACCATCAAATCAAAATCAGAAACAGGGACATTCCTAAAACGGCCTTTGTTACTCGTTATGGCCAATACGAGTACACCGTCATGTCCTTCGGTCTAACCAACGCTCCAGCCACCTTTTCTCGGTTAATGAACTCAATCTTCATGGAGTATTTGGATAAATTCGTCGTAGTTTATCTCGATGATATACTCATCTACTCCAAGAACGAGGGGGAACATGCCGAACATCTAAGGCTAGTGTTGAAGAAACTTCGAGAGCATCGCCTTTATGCCAAGTTTTCCAAATGTGAATTTTGGTTGTCAGAAGTGACCTATCTGGGTCATGTAATATCTGGTAAAGGTATTGCTGTTAACCCTGAGCGAGTTCAAGCCGTCCTTAATTGGACTCCACCTGAATCGGTCAAGCAAGTTCAGAGTTTTCTAGGCTTAGCGAGTTATTGCCGTCGCTTTGTCGAAAACTTCTCCAAAGTTGCTAAACCTCTAACCGAACTCCTCAATAAAGATAAAAAGTTCGAATGGACTCCACAATGTGAGCACAGCTTTCAGGAACTAAAAAGACGCCTGACTTCTGCTCCCGTTCTGGTACCGCCAGACTTCTCTAAGGACTTTGTTATCTACTGCGACGCCTCACGACAAGGACTAGGCTGTATTCTCATGCAAGATCGACATGTAATTGCTTACGCCTCACGGCAATTGCACCCACATGAGGAGAATTATCCTACTCATGATCTAGAGCTTGCAGCTGTAGTCTATGCACTTAAAACCTGGCGACATTACCTCCTCGGTAACCGTTGCGAAATATTCACTGACCACCAAAGTCTTTAGTACATTTTCACCCAACCGGATTTGAATCTCAGGCAAAGACGTTGGGTTGAGTTGATCACAGATTTCGACTTAGGAATAACTTACACCCCAGGGAAAGCCAACGTCATGGCTGATGCGCTAAGTCGTAAATCTTATTGTAACAACCTGATGTTACAACAAGGTCAACCGCTTCTCCATGAGGAATTTCGGAAGCTTAACCTTCACATTGTTCCTCAAGGATTTCTTTCCACCTTGGTAGCGAAACCTACTCTTACGGATCAAATCATCGCTGCCCAAAAGCGAGATAAAGGAATATCTAAAATCAAGGAGAACATTGCTAGCGGAGGTGCTAGTTGTTTCTCCACAAATGATCATGGTGTTGTGTACTTTGAGAACCGTCTAGTGGTTCCCAAGAACCAGCATCTACGGCAGTTGATCCTTGAGGAGGCTCATGAATCTCCTCTCACCATTCATCCCGGTAGTACTAAGATGTATCAGGACCTACGCCAGAGGTTCCGGTGGACTAGGATGAAGAGAGAAATTGCTCAGTATATTGCTAATTGCGACGTCTATCGTCGTGTAAAAGCAGAGCATCAACGGCCTGCTGGCACCCTTCAACCCTTAGCTATTCCTGAATGGAAATGGGATAAAATTGGTATGGATTTCATTACCGGTTTTCCCAGGACCAAGAGAGGGAATAATGCTATCTTTGTTGTTGTCGATCGTCTTTCCAAAGTGGCCCATTTCTTACCTGTTCGTGAGAGTATAACCGCTAGTCAGTTGGCAGACCTATACATCTCCCGGATAGTGTCTCTCCATGGTGTTCCTTTGGAAATTAACTCGGATCGAGGAAGTCTTTTCACCTCTTGATTTTGGGAAAGTTTCCAAAACGCTATGGGAACCCGCCTTTCCTTTAGCACTGCTTTTCACCCTCAATCGAGTGGTCAAGTAGAACGCGTCAACCAGATCCTAGAAGACATGCTTCGAGCCTCTGTTATCTCATTCGGAATGGATTGGGAGAAGTGCCTTCCATTTGCCGAATTTGCTTACAACAACACCTATCAATCTAGCTTGGGTAAAGCCCCTTTTGAAGTTCTCTATGGACGACGGTGTCGAACACCCATTAACTGGTCAGAGACCGGGGAAAGACAATTCTTTGGCCCGGATATGATTCAGGAAGCAGAAGAGCAAGTTCGCATCGTTCGTGAAAAGTTGAAAACAGCCCAATCTCGTCAAAAGAGTCAATATGACCGAAAACATAAGGCTATGACTTTCGAGGTTGACGAGAAGGCTTACCTTCGGGTTACCCCTCTGAAGGGAGCCCATCGTTTCGGTATCAAAGGCAAATTGGCTCCTCGTTACATTGGACCTTTTCGCATTCTCGCCAAACGAGGAGAAGTTGCCTACCAATTGGAACTACCTCCGCACCTCTCCAGAGTCCACGATGTCTTCCACGTTTCTCAACTCAGGCGTTGCTTTTCGGATCCTATCCGTGGAGTGGACTACGAAATGCTTGATCTCCAAGATAATCTTACATATCGAGAGTACCCCATTCGTATCCTCGATCAGGCCGAGCGTACCACTCGACGTCATAACATCAAGTTTCTCAAAGTACAATGGTCGCACCATTCTGAGGATGAAGCAACTTGGGAAAGGGAGGATCGTCTTCGACTTGAGTATCCCGCCATCTTTCCGGAGGAACCCAAATCTCGGGACGAGATTCTTTTGAGTGGGGGTGAGTTGTCACATCCTAGCTAGTTTATGCATTAGAGTGTTGCATCATGTTTATTCTTTCATCAGAAACCTAAAATGGGGGTGACAGAACCCCCAGTCCCCTCTGAAACCAATTAGGGTTTACTAAAAACTTTTTCAATGAACCTGAAATGCCCTTCTAAAATGCCCATCATTTTTGTCTTGGTTCAGAACCTCTGCCAAAAGTGATGCACATTTTCCTAGGCCATCTTAGGGTTTTTGAATTAAATCATAAATATTTGAATTTGGGCATTTAAAATTATATAAAATATTTAAATGCTCAAATATCTCCAAACTAAAATGTTTCATGTTGGAAATAATCCAACTATGGACCAGGAGTAGTTTGGTGATTTTAGGAGTTGCCTAAGTATTTTATTTAATTCAACAAAGTTGCAGAAGTATTAAAAAACAGAAAACAAAAAGAAATGGAAAAAACTTACCTGGCGCCCAACACCCGGCCCACCTGCCGGCCCAGCCCAGCGCCGCTCCAGCGAGCTGCTTGCCGGCCAGGCAGGCAGGCAGGTGCCCGACGGCGACCACAGCACGCGCCACGCACCTGCTCGCCGCCTCGCCGCTCCTCGCGCCCGGTGACGTCGTGGATCAGCCTCTCTCGCTCCTCCGAACCCCCCAGACACCCCCTCTCCTCTCCATCTCCTCCCCCTCGCGCTCCCCCGCCATGGCCGACGCCACCATCGCCGTGCCTTCGTCATAGCCGTGCTCCCCGCCGCCCGTGCGTCCTCTCATCGTGTCCAGGAGCTCCGCCGCTGTCCACTTGATCGAGCAGCCGAGCCCCGAGCGCTCGCAACGCCCGAGTCCACCGCAACGACCTCGCCCGAACCGCCGTCGCCGGAGATCCCCTTCAACGCCGTCGTCGCTCTGGTCCATCTCCGGCCACACCAAGGGCTTCGTCGCACTCACTGTGAGCTTAGCCATCTTCCCCCCCTCCTTTTCTTGCTCCCGAGCTATGTAGCGACCTCCCGGAGCTCAACCGCACCCACCACCGTGGAGCTCGTCGCCGACGTGCTCCCAGTCATCCTCCGGCCACTCCACGGTGTCCGTCATGCTCACCGTGTCACTTAGCATCTAGCTAGCCACTTCCCGAGCCTCACCGACCCCTCTAGCGTCAAGTTCGTCTTCGGCCGAACCTCGGTGGCCGCCAAAGTCGTCGCCGGCGCCAACTCCGGCCACCCCGACCCCAACGGACTCCACCAAGAGCTGCGGCTCGTCCTCAGCTCCACTCCGGTGGTCTCCGCGGCCCATTTGGTGGCCGAAACAGCCAAAACCACTTCCGCCGCCGCGTCGGGCTCGCCGGTGCAGCCGACCCGGGTTTGACCACGGGTGGGCCCTGGTTGACTCCCCTGAGTCAATGACAGGTGGGGCCCAACCCTGTTAACTAAACAGGTTTAGTCTTAATTAAACTTTAATTAATCTAATCACACTGACACGCGGGACCCACTGTCAGGTTTGACCCGGACGTGTTCCATTGACCTGCTGACGTCACACTGACGTCAGGCTGACGCAATAATTGATTTTCTGGAATTAATCTAATATAGGAAATTCCAGAATAAAGTTTAAACTTCAAAAATTCATAACTTTTATTCTGTAACTCCAAATCAGACAAATTATATATGAAAAATGATCAGAAAAATCCAATCTATCCATCTGTACTATTTTCATGCATGATTAAACAAGTTAACCTGATGTTTAATACAGAACAAGGAAAAACACTTTAAAAGGCCATGTTTGAGTTTGGAATTTGAATCTTTGATTCAAATTGGTTCAAACCCTTCTGGTCTTAGTTGCATTAGCCCAACACACTCATATTGCTATGTTTCATGCATGCATCATATTGTTGCACATTGTTTGGTGATGGTTGTGTACCGGTGTTCTTTGCGGCAGGTTCTGCCCCCGAGGAGTACCGTGATTACCCTAACGAAGAACCGTATCAGTGCATCGAACCATCAGGCAAGCAACCAACCATTTGATCATATCGATACAATCCCATGTTCTCGCTCCTGCTCTCTTTTGCTGCATTAAGACAACGCGTTTCAAACTGCTGTGTGCTACGGTAGTTGAGCCCATTTCCTCTGCATGACCTGTCATTGCCACAGTAACTAGATGAAACCCACTAGCATGTGTAGGAGTTGATTGAGCCATATGTATGTGTTGTTCCTACCTTGCTATGCCTGCTATGCTTAGAGTCGTGTCAGGTCTGGTTCATCTGGGTGATGGCTAGAGTGAAATGATTATGTCGGTAATGAGAGTGGTGTGGTGAACACGATTTGGTAAAGGTATCGATGAGAGGCCATGTAGGAGTACATGGTGGGTTGTTTCATTGAAGCCGACCTTAAGCACTGAGATCTGTATGTGTGATTTAAGATACAGCTACTACCATGCATTGGGCCCTGAAATATGACCCCGCTCGACTTCTTATTCACCCTAGCTCTCTGTCCAGGAGTTGCACGTAGTTTCTGGTGTTTGTAGCCTACTGGAGGCCGTGGACAGCGCTGACCGTAGGGGTGGGCTGTGATGCGGAAGGTACGTGGCACGGTGTACCGAATACCTGTTAGGTATCTCGGGAACCCTGTTCACATCGTTCGGGGCCGTATGGGAAACCTCGGCCGGACTCCCTGCGGATGGAACCTGGATAGGCGATAAACCTGGACTAGAGACTTAGGTGTTTAGGTAGGTCGTCGTCTACACCCACGTCGGCTTTCGCTTGAAGTATGCCGAGCACATGTCGTGTGCAGACGCTAAGTGGTGGAAACATGTATGAAGAAGTACACCCCTGCAGGGTTATCATGATCTATTCGAATAGCCGCGTCCGCGGTAAAGGACTACTTGGTTGCCTATACAGTTCATAGACAAGTAAATGGAAACTACTAAAAGCCTCAAGATAAGTGTGAGTGCCGAGGATGGCTCTTCCGTAGGAAGACAGAGGTGGATCCTCGGTAGTGTATTGAATTGGTGAGTAGTGGACTCGTGTACGCAAAACCATTTCAAGTTGGAGTCTCGTAGGTTAGCCTAGCCAAGAGTCAAAGCTGGCTTGCTGCAATAACTCCACCAACCCTTCTTGATAATATGCATGTATGTAGGATCTGATGTAAGTCTTGCTGAGTACCTTTGTACTCATGTTGCTATAATTTACATTTTTACAGAAGACGCTGCAACCCCTTCTGATGGGTTCTACGTAGACGTTGACATCAATGAGTAGGCTAAGGCCCAGGTGGTGATCCTGAGCTTGTGAAGGACCACGTAGTATAGCTAGGCTTTCCAAGCCTCTTTTATTTTTCTAGTTGTCTGTACTCAGACAAGTTACTTCCGCTGCTGGTTTGTATGACTGTATGACTTGAATGCTGGGTCATGTGACCCGTACCTTTGTGTATGTTATGTATGGCTCTCTGAGCCTTAAATAAAGTACTTGTGTCGTAGAGTCATGTTGTGATGCCTTGTTGTATTTGCACATATCGAGCATATTGTGTGTATGATTGAAATGCTTGGTATGTGTGGGATCTGACTATCTAGTTGTTTATCTTTAGTAGCCTCTCTTACCGGGAAATGTCTCCTAGTGTTACCGCTGAGCCATGGTAGCTTGCTACTGCTCTGGAGCACTTAGGCTGGCCGGCATGTGTCCTTCTTCGTTCCGGTGTCTGTCCCTTCGGGGAAATGTCACGCATTGAGTACCGGAGTCCTGTTAGCCCGCTACAGCCCGGTTTACCGGAGTCCTGCTAGCCCAGTGCTACAGCCCAGACCCACTTGCTGATGACCGACACGTTCGAAGCTGGGTCATGGATGCCTGTCCCTGTAAGTCTGTGCCACTTTGGGTTTACGACTAGTCATGTCAGCCCGGGCTCCTTATCATATGGATGCTAGCGACACTATCATATACGTGAGCCAAAAGGCGCAAACGGTCCTGGGCAAAGGTAAGGCGACACCCGTGGGGATACCGTGCGCGAGGCCGCAAAGTGATATGAGGTGTTACCGGCTAGATCGATGTGACATCGAGTCAGGGTCCTGACAGGATATCACAATATCTCTTATTTAATTAATGCATCTATGTACTTGGTAAAGGGTGGAAGGCTCGGCCTTATGTCTGGTGTTTTGTTCCACTCTTGCCGCCCTGGTTTCCGTCATCTCGGTGTTATGTTCCCGGATTTTGCGTTCCTTACACGGTTGGGTTATAATGGGAGCCCCTTGACAGTTCACCTTGAATAAAACTCCTCCAGCAATGCCCAACATTTGTTTTACCATTCGCCACCTAGCCTTTTCTTTCCCTTGGGTTCTGCAGACTCAAGGGTCATCATTGGTTTAACCCCCCCCCCCCTGGGCCAATGCTCCTCTGAGTGTTGGTCCGACCGAGTAGACTGCGAGGCCACCTGAAGGGAACTTGAGGGTCTGTTTTACTCGTAGGATGTCTCATCCGAGTGTGCTCTGAGAACGAGATATGTGCAGCTCCTATCGAAATTTGTCGGCACATTCGGGCGGTGTTGCTGGACTTGTTTTACCATTGTTGAGGATGTCTTGTAACCGGGATGCCGAGTCTGATCGGAATGTCTTGGGAGAAGGAATATCCTTCGTTGACCGTGAGAGCTTGTGATGGGCTAAGTTGGGACACCCCTGCAGGGATTTGAACTTTCGAAAGTCATGCCCGCGGTTATGGGCACATGGGAATTTGTTAATGTCCTGTTGTAGAAAACCTGAAGTTGACCTTAATTAAAATGCACCAACCGCGTGTGTAACCGTGATGGTCTCTTCTCGGCGGAGTCCGGGAAGTGAACACGGTGTTGGAGTAATGCTTGACGTAGGTTGTTCTAGGATCACTTCTTGATCATAGTTTTTCGACCGTGCTTTTGCCTTCTCTTCTCGCTCTCATTTGCGTATGTTAGCCACCATATATGCTAGTCGCTTGCTGCAGCTCCACCTCATACCTTTTACCCTTCCCATAAGCTTAAATAGTCTTGATCACGTGGGTGCGAGATTGCTGAGTCCCCGTGACTCACAGATACTTCCAAAACCAGTTTGCAGGTGCGATGATACCGTGCAGGTGACGCAACCAAGCTCAAGGAGGAGCTCGATGAAGATCTTGTTCGTTATGTTGTTTCCGTTTCCAGTTGATCAGTAGTGGAGCCCAGTTGGGGTCGATCGGGGATCTGTGTAGCATTTGGGGTAGTCTTCTTTTATTTTGGTTCCATAGTCGGACCATGATTGTATCTGGTTGATGTAATGCCTTATTCATGTATTTGTGTGAAGTGGCAATTGTAAGCCAACTATGTATATTTTTCCCTTATCTATTACATGGGTTGTGTGAAGATTCCTCACTTGCGACATTGCTTTCAATGCGGTTATGCCTCTAAGTCATGCTTCGACACGTGGGAGATATAGCCGCATCGAGGGTGTTACACTTTGTTAAACTATAGATCGATGCAGGTCACCCCGTGTTAAATGATGGGTCGTTCATAACATTAGCCAAAGTGTTAACGGCTTGACCTTGGTTGACGCTGAACACCAACTAGGGGCTAGTAATTGGCCTCCCAACTTTAAGCTCCTATGACTAAGTAAAAGTTATAAAGCCCGCATATCTGATTGCCTTATTTCTACTAACACAACCGCCTCCGGGCACCGACATGTCAGCTAAGGGTTGTCTTGTTACTGCGGAAACACCCTCCGTATCATCTACAAAGGGGTAGATGCCGGTGATGGGCCACTTTCAAATGATAAGCGGTCGCAATGGAGTCAATATAAACATATATCATCAGCGTTTGTATTCATTATACAAGCACTGCCTTCCGTAATTATCGCTATAAAGCCATAAATATGCATCAATTTGACTTAAGATTTTGGCCAAGCTGGGTTGCCCTGCTCCTGTGCTTACCCCTACGTTCCCGATCGTTCGGCTAGGCGGTAAACGTAGCACCTTTGTGATTGTTCCTACCGGGTCATCTGAGTTAGTACCTCAGACTGGGAAGCCGAAAGCTAGCCATCTTAAAGGATATAATTGGTCGGCAACGACGAAAGTGAAAATTTAGGTTCACTAAAGACCACATAGTTAGGGAACTTTCCCCAAACTAAATCCTCAATATTTTTCTCCCACATTGATCGGAGGTGAGGTGTCATGATCATGGTTGGCTTGACAACCCAAAGAAAGGAACCGATAGTGGGACTATTTTCTTTGGAAGATGTTTCTTACATCAAAAAGTAATATAACATATCTGATGATGAGCATCCTACGGACATCACCATGTCAAGAGTCCGTTCGGCGAGTGACACCTGCGACATCTACTTCACATACATAAAGGTGAATCATCTCCTTTACACGTGCTCACTTGACCACTTCGAGGATGGTATACTACGTGAAAATCCACTCGTGTGCATGCATAGGTATTGTCGGAACGGTACGGACGACAACAAGTGCGAGCGCAAGTATACGACTACACCATTCGCGAGGGAAGCGTGGAAGCGAAGACGGAAGAAGACGGAGCTGCGGAGTCTACAACACCCAGATGACCGCCGTCCACCGGACGTTCGACACTCTACAGCGCTCGGACGACCGACGTCCACCGGACCTCCGACGAGACCACGCCAAGACCAGTTAGGAGATCTACAGTGGCCGGACAACCGAAGAACACCGGACGTCCGACAAGTCCCAGTGCCCGTATGACCGACACTGCCCAGACGTCTGACGCCATCAGTCCAGAGAAGAAACATCGGAAGTCCAACGCCCTCCGGACGACCGGACCCCCGCGAGCGACCAGACGTTCGACCCCGAACGGACGTCCAACACTGCCTGTGTGTAGCTAGGCCTTTGGCCTTGTATCCCTCCCCCACTTACCCCTTCGTGGCTTAGACTATAAATAGACCACCTCCACCTCCTTTCTAGGGTCAGCGTTGTGTTAGCTCATTTGTGAGATAGAGCTTCGCTCATCCATATTGGATCTACTCCTTGAGAGAGACCGCGACCCCTCTTCGGAGAAGATCCACCTTGGATTGAAGACCTCTTTACGGGAAGATCACCTTGTGGATTCAAGACCTCCTCATGGAGAAGAACCGGCTACCCTTTGTATCATCCCTTGTTGGATTTGGATCATGTATCTCTTTGTGTTTTGAGGATCTAGCATATGTGTGACCATATTTTGTTGGTTTTAGTGTTTCTATTGTGTTTCCCCTTGTTTCCCCCTCGTGTTCTTCGTGTTCTTCGCGGGATCCACTCCTTTCGTGAAAGATCGGCCACATAGGGTTCTACCCTACATCATCTTGGTATCATGAGCCACGTTGATCACGATATCGGAGCGTCCCCTCTTCGTTTTCTAGCCTAATTTTGTTGTGTTCTTTCCCAATTTCGAAAATCCTCACCAAAAATAGCCCCAATTTTTTTTGTGATTTGTTGGTTTGAAGAAGTTTTGTTGATTTTGATCCATGGATTTGCTTAGTTTCATGTGGATCTAGAATCTCCCCAAGTTTCCCCATCTTTCATCCACGAAATATCCTCAATTTTGACCCCAAAATCCCCAAATTCCGCCCAAAATCGCGTCCCGGATCTAAAATTTCACGTTGACCCCGACCCATCGGACGACCGACGTTTTACGGACGTCCGGAGCCCCAGGAACGACCGGGCATCCACAACTTTTCGGACGACGGGAACCCCAAACCCGAGCCAAATTTACAGATTTCCGAGCCCGGCCGGACGTCAGACGACCGGACATCCCTCCTTTTACGGATGTAATTTCAGACTTCGACTGATTCTTGTTTTGGTCGTAACTAATTCTTCCGAACTCCGTTTTACGTTCTTTAGCTCTTGACATCCTCCTTCCCATAAAATTACCACCAACATGTTTTGACTCCATCAAATTTTTGGAAATTTGGCATCTTTGCCTATGGCTTCCACCACATCATCCGCTACACCACAACTGACTTCCGCAACCTAACCAATCTTGATCCCCATTGCATATGTGGTTGCTTTAGTAGTGATTCGAGTCTCCTAAGGTGTTTCGGCTACTTAGGGACGGTTGCTTCCTCATCAACCACCACCACTACTTCCGCATAGGCTTACCCACCATACACTTCCGCCATCCGAACTTAACCCAATTTTGTTTGTGTTGTGAGTTGTGTCTCCTAAGGTGTTTCGGCTACTTAGGGACCATGCTTCCAACTCCGACACCGTGTATAGCCCACCACCTTAACCTCCATTTCTGAAGTGCCTGCTCGCAAAACCCATCATTGCATTTCCGCAATCCCATTGAGCTTCCGCAACCATCACCGCATTCCCGCTACCACCATTTGACATTTGAGATTTTGAGTTCATGGTTTTTCCATTTCCTAAGGTGTTTCGGCTACTTAGGGACGAGTCTCCTTCATCTTGGTATCTACATCAGGAACACCGCCACTCGTCATCGCCAAGGACGGTAACCTCCATATCATCTTGGTATCATGGTATCCCTCCATTGTATATTCCCTTGCCATTGCATTGATAACCCCTAGCCCATTTTGCGTCACTTGCCTATCGAGACTAGCTATTTGAGTATTGTCGGCAACGTTACTTGTGCACATTAGTGATCTACACCACATTGCATACATACCATATCATATTGGTATCATATCATCTCTTGTGCCACAAGTTTGTTCCCGCATATATACTATTGTTATCTTGGTTTGTGCATTGTGCAAAAGTGGCCATACAAAAAAAAGAAAAGAATAAGCTTTTAAGCAAAAGAGAAAGAGCAAAGAAGCTTGTAAGCAAGTCCCATAGCATCATACCATATTGCATATAAGATTGTCATATCCCATCATCTTGGATCATACCCCCGGACCATACATACATAGCATACTTGGGATAGAAAGTTGATGCATTTTGCATATCATAGGTTGTGCACAAGTGTCGTATCCGCCTACAGAGCAATCGTGCTAGCGTCTCTCTTGAGTTGTGCAACACGAGCATTTTTCGTGGATTCCACATTTTGAGCTCATTCCTTGGTTGCATGACCCCATTTATCTATCCGTGTGTGTGTTTCCGTGTACGACATATTGCTATTGGTCTACTTGTTTCACTTGCGAATTTGTGAATCTCTTTCAACTTTATTGACTCTTGCTAACATTTTGCATTAAATTTTTTGTGCCACTATCCTCACCGAGCTCCACCATAAGCCTTATTTGTGTAGGTGTGAGAAATCGACAAGATCGGTACCAATTGTGCTATTTCCTTATTACACTATAGAGTGATCATTTAGCCATCTTCAACATCGGTCAAGGTACATTTGGTATAGTTCTTCTCTTTCTCCCACTCATATTTGCTCGAGTCTTGAGATGGATAGGCAAGGCATTTCATCTTCAGTCTACAACAGCAACGACGAGTTCGATGCCACGAACAACTCCAACAACACCAAGATGCAAGCTCAAATGGAGGAGATCAAAGCCCTCATCAAGTCCTACAAGCGGTCTACCTCATCTTCAGAAGACGCTCAAGAGCACTTGCCTCCGAGCTACCATCTCCGGAAAAATCACATTGGCATCAACACCATCACCAACAAGGACGTGAAGGTCAAGAGCTCAACACCAACAACCGCTCAATGACTTCACCATCTCCCTTGGCATCTTCGCCAGGCGACTTCAAGGCATCCTCGCCTATGGACATACGGCATCTTCGCCCACAAGCACTTTAACAGAAGCTCCCCAAGCTCAAGTTTGCGACTTCCACGAGCTACTACGACCTCGACAAAAACCATGAGATTCATTTCTATGGGAATCTAGAACCCGAGGAGTATCTCGAGTGGGAGCGTTTGATGGACGACTACCTCAAGCTACATCAAGTTCCTCCCGAAGATCAAGTTAAGTGCGCCACAAGGAACTTCCATGACTACGCGTCCACATGGTGGCTTCACGCACCTTTGGAGACCTACGACATGAGTTGGCCCAAGACGAAGAGAGCTATGCGGTGAGAGATCGTGCCTCCAACTGATGTAGGGAAGAACCCTAATCGGCTGATCTTTCACGAAAGGAGCGGATCCCACGATGAACACGAAGAACATGAGGAGGGAAACGAGGGAAAACACAGGAGAAACACGAGAGAAATAGTAAACCAATGAGAAATAGTCACACATGTGCTAGATCCTCGAGTACATAAGAGATCACACAGTACACGGTCAACTAGGGACGACACAAAAGGTAGCTGATCATTGGACGTCCGCTGGTGGTCGGACGTCCGGTGCCTGGGCGATTCTCGGGCATGGGATTAACTGGCAGTGTTCGTGATGGAGAGGTCGAAATTCTTCAAATCCGGGCGGATTTGTGGAAGGAAAAGGTGGGGAAAAGGGGGAAAAAGCTAGATCCACCCAAAAAAAAAAGCAAATCCACGGATCAAATCCAACAAAATTTCAACGCACCAACAAATGACAAAAAAAATTGGGGCTATTTTTGTGGGGAACTTTCGAATTAGGGACAAAATCAACAAAAACTAGGCTAGCAACACAACGGGGAGGCTCCGACATCGTGATCAACTTGGCTCTAGATACCAAGATGATGTAGGGTAGAACCGTAATCGGTCGATCTTTCATGAAAGGAGTGGATCTCACGATGAACACGAAGAACCCGAGGAGGGAAACGAGGGAAAACATGGGGGAAACACGAGAGAAACACTAAACAAACAAGAAATAGTCACACATGTGCTAGATCCTCGAGTACATAAGAGATCACACGGTACACGGTCAACTAGGGATGATACAAAAGGTAGCCAGTCTTCTCCGTGAGGAGGTCTTAAATTCACGAGGGGATTTTGCCTTAGAGGGGTCTTGAATCCAAAGGGATCTTCTCCGAAGAGAGGCCGCGGTCTCTCTCGTGGAGTAGATCCGATGTGGATGAGACATGTTGTATATCTAATATGAGCTAAACCAATGCTAACCCTAGATAGGATGAATAGGAGGTCTATTTATAGTCTGAGTGCAAATGGGGGAAAAAGGAGGGGGTACATGGGCTTCGGGCCCGAAACTTGACACAGCCAGGTACGGAACGTCCGCTGGGGACCGGTCGTCCGGTGGCGTCGGATTTCCGCTCGTTTGGCTCGTGTGCAGGGCCACCGGTCATCCGGTCCGGGTTGGACATCCGCTCGTTGTAGCTCGGCTGGGGCTTCAGGCACCGGACGTCCGGTCCTGACCGGTCGTCCGGTGGCTGGGACTTCTTCCGCAGCTCTCCTTCTTCTCCGTCTTCACGTCCATATTCCTCTTCTGATCCTCCTTGCTCCTTAGCTTCTTCATGGCCAACTCCTTGATACCTGAGTATGCACAATGTCTCCGTTTGAGGTAGTAGCCATGTCTCATGTGCATCAAAGTTGAAATGTGAGAGGAGAGATATCACCTTGGTTTCGAGAGCTCTTGCACGTGCTTGTGTCATGGGTCCGCTAGGCACTTGGTGAGACGATGGTAGGTCCATGGGGATGACCTTGGGATGCTCCGCATCACCAACCTACACAGAACAACTTCCACACCAATTGGAGAACACCACCCAAGGATCCAAGTCCATCGACAAGTACTTCAAGGAGATGAAGAAAGCCTTGCGACGAGCCGTTGTGGACGACCCCATTCTGATGAAGTTCCACTTCATGATGGGATTGCACAACGACATCTCCAAGACTCTCTTCCTCGAGAACTACAAGTCCCTCGACGACTACTACATTGGTGCTCTCACGGCGGAGCAAGAACTCATGAAGGCCAAGGTTTCTCCACCTCAAGCACATTTCTCGAAGACCAAGCTCTAAGAAGGCGAGCATGAGGATATTACCACTAAGATATCCAAGATCGACGAGCTCCAAGACGATGCTCCCAAGTTCGACTTCACCGCCATCCCTCTTGGTGGCATTGATGATGCCGAGTCTACTTCGACTCTTTTTCAAGATGGTGCATGATAACCCACAAGTATAGGGGATCGCAAAAGTTTTCAAGGGAAAAGTATTCAACCCAAATTTATTGATTCGACACAAGGGGAGCCAAAGAATACTCTCAAGTATTAGCAGCTGAGTTGTCAATTCAACCACACCTGGAACTTAGTATCTGCAGCAAAGTATTTAGTAGCAAAATAATATGATAGTAGTGGTAACGGTAACAAAAAGTAACGGTAGTAAAAGCAATGTTTTTGGTATTTTGTAGTGATGATAGCAATAGCAATGGGAAAGTAAATAAGCGAAAAACAATATATGAAAAGCTCGTAGGCAATGGATCGGTGATGGAGAATTATGCTGGATGCAGTTCATCATGTAACAGTCATAACCTAGGGTGACACAGAACTAGCTCCAGTTCGTCAATGTAATGTAGGCATGTATTCCAAATATAGTCATACGTGCTTATGGAAAAGAACTTGCATAACATCTTTTGTCCTACCCTCCCGTGGCAGCGGGGTCCTTACGGAAACTAAAGGATATTAAGGCCTCCTTTTAATAGAGAAATAGAACAAAGCATTAACACATAGTGAATACATGAGCTCCTCAAACTACGGTCATCACCGGTAAGTATCCCGATTATTGTAACTTCGGGATTAATGGATCATAACACATAATACGTGACTATAGACTTGCAAGATAGGATCAAGAACACTAATATATTGATGAAAAAATAATAGGTTCAGATCTGAAATCATGGCACTCGGGCCCTAGTGACAGGCATTAAGCATAGCAAAGTCATAGCAACATCAATCTCAGAACATAGTGGATACTAGGGATCAAACCCTAACAAAACTAACTCGATTACATGATAGATCCCATCCAACCCATCACCGTCTAGCAAGCCTACGGTGGAATTAGTCACGCACGGCGGTGAGCATCATGAAATTGGTGATGGAGGATGGTTGATGATCACGATGGCGACGGATTCCCTTCTCCGGAGCCCCGAACGGACTCCAGATCAGCCCTACCGAGAGGTTTTAGGGCTTGGCGGCGGCTCCATATCGTAAAACGCGATGATTTCTTATCTCTGATTTTTTTCTCCCCGAAACACAATATATGGAGTTAGAGTTCGAGTCGGAGAGGCAATAGGGGGCCCATGAGGTAGGGGGGAGCGCCCCCACCCTCGTGGACAGGTGGTGGGCCCCCTGGCCTTCATCTTTTGCAGGTATTTTTCATATTTTCTGAAAAGTTGCTCCGTGAAGTTTCAGGTCATTCCGAGAACGTTTGTTTCTGCACATAAATTACACCATGGTAATTCTGCTGAAAACAGCGTCAGCCCGGGTTAGTTCCACTCAAATCATGCAAGTTAGAGTCCAAAACAAGGGCAAAAGTGTTTGGAAAAGTAGATACGATGGAGACGTATCAACTCCCCCAAGCTTAAACCTTTGCTTGTGCACAAGCAATTCAGTTGATAAACTGAACGTGATAAAGAAAAACTTTTACAAACTCTGTTTGCTCTTGTTGTTGTAAATATGTAAAGCCAGCATTCAAGTTTTCAGCAAATATTATAACTAACCACATTCACAATAATGCATAGGTCTCAAGTTTACTCATATCAATAGCATAATCAACTAGCGAGCAATAATAATAAATCTCGGATGAAAACACTTTCTCAAAACAGTCATAATATGATATAACAAGATGGTATCTCGCTAGCCCTTTCTGAGACCGCGAAACATAAATGCAGAGCACCTTTAAAGACCAAGGACTGACTAGACATTGTAATTCATGGTAAAAGAGATCTAGTCAAGTCATACTCAATGTAAACTAACAGTAATGAATGCAAATGATAGCGGTTCTCTCCAACTGGTGCTTTTTAATAAGAGGATGATGGCTCAGCATAAAAGTAAATAGATAGGCCCTTCGCGGAGGGAAGCAGGGATTTGTAGAGGTGCCAGAGCTCGGTTTTGAAACAGAGATGAATAATATTTTGAGCGGTATACTTTCATTGTCAACATAACAACCAAGAGATGGTGATATCTTCCATGCTACACACATTATAGGCGGTTCCCAAATAGAATGGTAAAGTTTATACTGCCCCTTCCACCAACAAGCATCAATCCATGGCTTAATCGAAACAACAAGTGCCTCCAACTAACAAGAGTCCCCGAGGGAGTTTTGTTTGCAATTATTTTGATTTAGTTTGCATAAAGCATGGGACTGGGCATCCCGATGACCAGCCATTTATCTCGTGAGTGAGGAGCGGAGTCCACTCCTGTTGAGAATAACCCGCCTAACATGGAAGATACAGACAACCCTATTTGATACATGAGCTATTCAAGCATACAAAACAAGATATTTATTTGAAGGTTTAGAGTTTGGCACATAAAATTTACTTGGAACGGCAGGTAGATACCGTATATAGGTAGGTATAGTGGACTCATGTGGAATAACTTTGGGGTTTTAAGGGATTGGATGCACAAGCACTATTCCCGCTTAGTATAGGTGAAGGCTAGCAAAGGACTGGGAAGCGACCAGCTAGAGAGCGACAACAGTCATGAACCTGCATTAAAATTAATCAACACCGAATCCAAGCATGAGTAGGATATAATCCACCATGAACATAAATATCGTGAAGGCTATGTTGATTTTGTTTCAACTACATGCGTGAACATGCGCCAAGTCAAGTCACTTAAATCATTCAGAGGAGGATACCACCCTATCATACCACATCATAACTATCTTAATAGCATGTTGGCACGCAAGGTAACACTACTAGGAAAATGCTTACCAGTAGCGCTGGTTTTTGAGCTACCAGTAGCGCGGGCACCAGTGCTACTGCTAGGGCGCTACAGCTATTATTTAGCAGTAGCGCGTTTCTAAACAAGCGCTGTAGCTAAAATACTTAGTAGTAGCGCCTCTTTCTCTACCAACGCTACTACTATGATCACATAGTAGTAGCGCCCTATTTTCTCCCCGCACTACAACTAGGTAAATAGAAATAAAAAATAAAAAAAGATTCAGAGGCAATATTCATTGAAATCAAGACAAGTCCAGTGCAAATAAACTAAGTTCACAGAACCATCTCACAAGCATTAACGAGAAATACCACATTTAATATAAGCACACAATCTCACAAACTCATATATAGTAGTCAACAATGCATGGATAGATCATAGTTTATAAGTCTACTAGGTAGTCATACTAGCATATATATGGTTCAGCATGCACACGCATGCATGGATAGATCTCACAAGCATATGTAGTTCTAGATGATATCAATGACGACCATCATCCTGAAGCCTGGGCGGTGGGTGTTCGTGATAGTAATTAGGATTGCATGTTCAACATGAAGATTCTTGCCGGCGAGGAAGCTCTTCCACCCAACTGAGCTGAAGTGTGTGCGACCGTTCGTGTCCACGCCGTATGCACAAGTGGTGATGGAGCCCCTCGCGGTAAGGCGTATTCCAGCATAGCCTTCTTCATCAGGCTTGATACCAAAATCTGAGATAGGCTCTTTGGAAATTTCTGAATAAGAAAAACATATCAATTAATAAGTAGCCTCACACATTCTACACTATCAAAAGGCAGTACTACATTTCTACACTAAGTATAACAATAAAACATATATATCTTTGGATTCACTAAGCATATAAGATTCACTAAGCATATATATCATCGGATTCACTAAGCATATAGATCATCGGATTTACTGAGTATATACGATTCACTAAGCATATATATCATCGGACTCTACACTAAGTATAACAATAAAGCATATATATCATTGGATTCACTAAGCATATAAGATTCACTAAGCATATATATCATCGGATTCACTAAGCATATAGATCATTGGATTTACTGAGTATATATGATTCACTAAGCATATATATCATCAGACTCTACACTAAGTATAACAATAAAGCATATATATCATTGGATTCACTAAGCATATAAAATTCACTAAGCATATATATCATCGGATTCACTAAGCATATAGATCATCAGATTTATTGAGTATATAAGATTCACTAAGCATATATATCATCGGACTCTACACTAAGTATAACAATAAAGCATATCAACAAATTACTACAGTAAATGCAACATACCATGATATGCCGATTAACCATGGTACTTGTCAGGCGGGTCACGAATGGCACCCCGACGAAGTCAGCACGTGGCGGAATGATGTCCCATAGGTTGCACACCTCCTCCTCGCTCAACCTCATTCTTTGAGCAACGATGGCTTCACCAAGTGGGTCGTCATCATCCTCATCATCTTCATCATCTTCTGCTTTGTTGACATAAATCATGGCCAACTTGGGTCTTTCTGCTCTGAAGGAGAAGCTGATCAACTCACCACCGGTGATATGCATGTGGGCGATGAAACAGACCCATCCTTCTCCTCCCACCTGCGTCATATTTCGTCCTTTCTCGAGCTCCATAGTGTAGGGGCCCCCAAGAGCCTCAAAGGTCACAGAGTCTCCGGTCAGCTTGTTGACTTCTGACCTCACATTGCATGGGACAATCTGTGTGCAAAAAGCAAAATGATATATACATGATGCATTAATGCCAATAACACTACAAACAAAATAGTGGTTACTAGTTTCATATAATTTATTATCGCCGCATGAGGAAAACTCGACTGGTAGTAGATGCCGAACAGCGTGCCAGTTGCAAGGCTGCTGGCGCACCTTGACTTGCACCGTCGGCATGGTGGTGGTGGTGGTGGCGTCATTTCCCTAAAGTTGGCTAGAATTTGACAGATTTTGAATAATATACAAAGGAAAATAGGAAACATCAGGTTCACACCATAGAGAATACACAACAGGTTCACATGGCAAACAAAATAACAACTAAATTGTAGTTAAGTTCAGACAGTCATAACCTAATAGAGATCATTTAACCTAAACAGAGCCTAATAATAAGATAAAAGGCATATTGCCATTATTGCGCAAGCACACAAGCAAAAGTAGTTCAAAAATAGCCAAATTCTGGCCAAGTTTTTTCCCATGGAACCCAGAGCCCGTGTGGATTCAAATTTCATATAACATTTGTACATGAACATGTAAATCTAAACTTTTCTTTTTTCTTTTTTTTACATTTGCAATACCATTTTGAGCGTGTAAGAGCAAATGCTCCGTGGAGCCGAATTGGATATCTGGTGGCTACCTATAAAAGGGGCAATGCAAGTGTGCATGCTCACTCAACTAACAACCCAAGTAACTACAATTAATTAAGAATCAAAGTACCAACCCCTGAATCATGAAAGGCCAGCACACTACAAGTGCTCACTTGACTTAATAGCCCATAAAAGCATATACGAACAACACTTGAAGTGTGCATGCCAAATCCTAAGATCTAGTAAGATATAACATGATATGTGATACTAATTAACAGTAGAATCTAGAGATGCATATGTGATACTAATCCTATTAATCCATATGTGATACTAATTAACAGTAGGATAGTGGGTCAGCAAGGGGAGTGGGGAGGCGGCCGGTGACAGAGGGGGCGGCGAGAGGGGGGAGGAGCGTTGCTTAGGGGAGGACGAGCATTACCTGCGGTGCCGGTGGCGTGCGTGGTGGCTGGGGTGCTGCTGCGGCAGCATCGTCGGCTGGGGTGAGGCGGCAGGGGAGGAACCCAAACCGCGGCGGCGGCGGCGGGCGGAGGGAGAGGATCGATGTGAGAGTGAGAGGGGTGAGGGGGGTCAGTTTTCTTTTTGCTTTTTGTGTAGTAGTAGCACTGCGTACGGGCCGACGCTGCTGCTAAGCCCACTAGCTGTAGTGCCCGTTCAAAGCAAACGCTACAGCTAAGTGGGCTACCGTTTTTGTCCTGCGACCCACGTAACAGTAGCGTGGCCCAAGCTAACAAATGCTACTGTTATTAAGTAGCAATAGTGCATTCTTTACCAGGCACCACTGGTAAATACCAGTACTGCGGGGTATATAACCCACGCTACTGCTAAATGTCTACCTATAATCATTTTCCTAGTAGTGTAAACCATTATAACTCATAGTTAATCAAGCATGGCATAAGAAACTATGATCTCTAATTGTCATTGCAAACATGTTTATTCATAATAGGCTGAATCAGGAATGATGAACTAATCATATTTACAAAAACAAAAGAGGTCGAGTTCATACCAGCTTTTCTCATCTCAGCCAGTCCATCATATATCATCATAATTGCCTTTCACTTGCACGACCGAACGATGTGAATAATAATAATAGTGCACGTGCATTGGACTAAGCTGGAATCTGCAGGCATTCAATAAACAGGAGAAGACAAGGCAATATGGTCTCTTTTGTCAGATAAACAATAATGCATAAAAGAGCCACTTCAACAATTTAATTATGGTCTTCTCCTATCGACCCCCAAAGAAAAGAAACAAAACTATTTACACGGGAAAGCTCCCAACAAGCAAAAGAAGAACAGGAAATCTTTTTGGGTTTTCTTTTTAATTACTACTACAAGCATGGAAATTAAACTGATTAAAAGCTACAACTAATTCTTTGGTTTTTCTTAAGGTTTATTAAACACACAAGAAGAAAGCATAAAAACAAAATAAACTAGCATGGATGATACAAATGAAAAAGTATGAGCACCGACATCTAGCAATGAGTGTGTAAACATAAATGTAATGTCGGTGGGAAATACGTACTCCCCCAAGCTTAGACTTTTGGCCTAAGTTGGTCCATGGCCACGGATGGCCTGGCGGATATCCATAATAGTAGTTGGGGTCATACTGCGATGCAACGGCTATCGCCTGCTGAGCTGCAGTGTGGCGATGAGCGGCCTCCGCTCTCCTCTCGTACTCATCTGCCTCCTCTCTGGTAATAGTATATCCTCCTTTTGCTTGATGATCAAAGAAGGCAGGAGCAGGGAGAGTATATGGACAACATGGCGTCTGTCAAAGATTAGTCGATACTGGAGAGGTGATTCATTCCTCTCGACAAACTGGTGGTGAACCATGGCATTAAAGTCTAGGTAAGCAGGAGGTAACTCAATATCATCTTCGCGTATGGCTATACCAAGAAAATTAGCTATGCGGGTTGCATAAATTCCACCAAAGAAATCTCCATTAAATCTATTAAGATGCAACATACGTGCAACAATGGCTCCCAAATTATAAGATTTGTCTCCTAACATAGCACTCTGAAGAATACTGAGGTCAGGGACACACATGTGACATGCCTCATCTTTACCATTAATGCATCTACCTATGAAGAGAGCAAAATAATGTATAGCAGGAAAGTGAATGCTCCCTATGGTGGCTTGTGTTATGTCTCTAGATTCTCCCACAGTTATACTAGCAAGAAAATCTCTAAATTCAGATTTGCGAGGATCCCTTATACTATCCCATTGTGGACGTTTGCAAGCAGTGGTAAAATCCTCTAAGTCCATAGTGTAAGAATTATCATAAAGATCAAACATGACAGTTGGAGAATTCCGTGAAGTTGAAAATTCAAACCTCCTCACAAAGGTACTGGTGAGGTTGTGGTACTGGCTGCACTTCTCTTCCTCGAAGCTCACAAGATCAGCGTTACGCAAATATGCATTGAATTCTTCCTTAATTCCTGCTCGATCCATAAAGTTATCAGAAGGCCACTCACAAGGACGCACTTGAGCGTCTCTTGGCGGCTCTTCGTCAGCATCACGCATTTCAAGCCTGGGGCCTTGCTTCCTTGAGGAACCACCCTGGAACATTTTCCTAAGCATTTTTCTTCCTCTGAAAAATTCTAAAAAAATTTAGTAGCTTCAAAATAAAAGTAAACCAAACTCAATAATATTGATAGCAACTACTCCTACAAGTGCCTAGGGCCTATATCATGCATCGACACTACTTTTGACCATATAAATTTGACATGCAAGCTCAAGAACAGGGTCACCTAAGCAGCAAAAATTTGCAATGAATAAAGCACTAGAACAAAAACTAATTGGACCAATGGAGGAGTCACATACCAAGGAACAATCTCCCCAAGTAGTTTTGTGAGAGGTGCTTTGAGCAAGGAGATCAAAAATGGTAGCAAAATGAGCTAGAACTTGTGCTTGAGCTGGATATTCATGTTTGGGGGAGGAAGAAGGAGTGTGTGGATGCAGGAATAAGTGGAGGAGGGCCACCGTGGGCCCACGAGGCAGGGGGGCACGCCCAAGGGGGTAGGGCGCGCCCTCCACCCTCGGGGGTAGGTGGTTGACCCCCCCTACTGTGTTCTGAGTGCCAAATATTCTAGAAAAAATCATATTTAAATTTCAGGGCATTTGGAGAACTTTTCTTTTTGAGGTATTTTTATATTGCACTGATAATCAGATAACAGACAGAAAAATATTTATTTTTATTTTATTTAATATAAATAATAGAAAGTAAAAGTGGGGTACAGAAGGTTGTGCCTTCTAGTTTCATCCATCTCATGATCATCAAAATGAATCCACTAACAAGGTTGATCAAGTCTTGTTAACGAACTCATTCCGAATAACATGGAAGCGAAGAAATTTCGAATAACACTATGTTACCTCAACGGGGATATGCACATCCCCAATAATAAGAATATCATATTTCTTCTTGACAGTAGGAAGAGGAAATTTAAAACCTCCAAATATAATCGATGGATTTTTTCCAGTAGAGTTGATACTATGAACTTGAGGTTGTTTCCTCGGAAAGTGCACCGTATGCTCATTACCATTAACATGAAAAGTGACATTGCCTTTAGTGCAATCAATAACAGACCCTACAGTATTCAAAAAGGGTCTTCCAAGAATAATAGACATACTATCGTCCTCGGGAATATCAAGAATAACAAAGTCCGTTAAAATAGTAACGTTTGCAACTACAACAGGCACATCCTCGCAAATACCTAGAGGTATAGCAGTTGATTTATCAGCCATTTCCAAAGATATTTTAGTAGGTGTCAACTTATTCAAATAAGGTCTACGATATAAAGAGAGAGGCATAACACTAACACCGGCTCCAAGATCACATAAAGCAGTTTTAACATAGTTTCTTTTAATGGAGAATGGTATAGTTGGTACACCGGGATTTCCAAATTTCTTTGGTATTCCACCCTTAAAAGTATAATTAGCAAGCATGGTGGAAATTTCAGCTTCCGGTATCTTTCTTTTATTTGTAATTATATCTTTCATGTACTTAGCATAAGGATTGGTTTTGAGCATATAAGTTAATCACATACGCAAAAAGATAGGTCTAATCATTTCAGCAAAGCGATCAAAATCCTCATCATCCTTTTTCTTGGATGGTTTGGGAGGAAAAGGCATAGGTTTCTGAACCCATGGTTCTCTTTCTTTACCATGTTTCCTAGCAACAAAGTCTTTCTTATCATAACGTTGATTCTTTGATTGTGGGTTATCAAGATCAACAACAGGTTCAATTTCTATGTCATTATCATTACTAGGTCGAGCATCATTATGAACATTATTGTTAACATTATCACTAGTTTCAGGTTCGTTACCTGATTCTGTTTCAGCATCAGAAATAGAAATATCATTTGGATTCTCAGGTGCTTCAGTAATAGGTTCATTAGAAGCATGCAAAGTCCTATCATTTTTCTTTTTTTTCTTTTTAGACGAACTAGGTGCATCTATATTATTTCTCTGAGAATCTTGCTCAATTCTTTTAGAATGGCCTTCAGGATACAAAGGTTCCTGAGTCATTCTACCACCTCTAGTCATAACTCTTACAGCATTATCATTATCCTTACTATTCAATTCATTGAGCAAATCATTTTGAGCTTTAAGTACTTGTTCTACTTGAGTGGTAACCATAGAAGCATGTTTACTAATAAGTTTAAGTTCACCTTTAACTTTAGCCATATAATCACCCAAGTGTTCAAGCATATTTGAATTTAATTTCAATTATCTACCAAAATAAGCATTAAAATATTCTTGCTTAGCCATAAATGTATCAAACTCATCTAAGCATGGGTTAGCAAACTTAGTAAATGGGATTTCATCTTTATCATATCTATAGAGTGAATTTACCTTTACTACTTGTGTCGGGTTATCAAGACCATGAGCTTCTTCAATAGGTAATGGATTAAGATTATATGTTTCTTCAACAGGCGGTAAATTAAGACCATGTATTTCTTCAATAGGAGGTAAATTATTAACATCTTCAGCTTTAATACCTTTTTCTTTCATAGATTTCTTTGCCTCTTGCATATCTTCAGGACTGAGAAATAGAATACCCCTCTTCTTCATAGTTGGTTTAGGAATAGGCTCAGGAATTGGCTCCGAAAGTGTCCAATTATTTTCATTTGTCAACATATTATTCAATAGAATTTCAGCTTCATCCGGTGTTCTTTCCCTGAAAACAGAACCAGTACAACTATCCAGGTAATCTCTGGAGGCATCAGTTAGTCCATTATAGAAGATATCAGGTATTTCATTTTTCTTAAGAGGATGATCACGCCAAGCATTAAGTAATTGGAGAAGCCTCCCCCAAGCTTGTGGGAGACTCTCTCCTTCAATTTGCACAAAATTATATATATCCCTTAAAGCAGCTTGTTTCTTATGAGCAGGGAAATATTTAGCAGAGAAGTAATAGATCATATCCTGGGGACTATGCACACAACAAGGATCAAGAGAATTAAACCATATCTTAGCGTCACCCTTTAATGAGAACGGGAATATTTTAAGGATGTAAAAGTAACGAGTTCTCTCATCTTTAGTGAATAGGGTGGCTATATCATTCAATTTAGTAAGATGTGCCACAACAGTTTCAGATTCATAACCATGAAAAGGATCAGATTCAACCAAAGTAATTATATCAGGATCAACAGAGAATTCAAAATCCTTATCAGTAACAAAGATAGGTGAAGTTGCAAAAGCAGGGTCAGGTTTCATTCTAGCATTTAGAGATTGGTTACTCCATTTAGCTAATAGCCTTTTGAGTTCATTTCTATTTTTGCAAGCTAAAATAGCTAAAGAAGCTTCTTGATCAAAAACGTAACCCTTAGGAATAACAAGTGATTCTTCATCATCAGTATCATCAGATTCAATATTTTCAATTTCTCTAGCTCTAGCAAGTTGTTCATCAAGAAATTTACCAAGTGGCACAGTAGTATCAAGCATAGAAGTAGTTTCATCATAAGTATGATGCATAGCAGAAGTAGCATCATCAATAACATGCGACATATCAGAACGAATAGAAGAAGCACGTGTAGGTGTCGCAAGCTTACTCAAAACAGAAGGTGAATCAAGTGCAGAGCTAGATGGCAGTTCATTACCTCCCCTCGTAGTTGAGGGATAGATCTTGGTTTTTGGATCTCTCAAGTTCTTCATAATGATAAGTAGATATAAATCCCAAGTGACTTAAAGAATAGAGCTATGCTCCCCCCAACGGCGCCAGAAAATAGTCTTGATAACCCACAAGTATAGGGGATCGCAACAGTTTTGGAGGGTAAAGTATTCAACCCAAATTTATTGATTCGGCACAAGGGGAGCCAAAGAATACTCTCAAGTATTAGCAGCTGAGTTGTCAATTCAACCACACCTGGAAACTTAGTATCTGCAGCAAAGTATTTAGTAGCAAAATAATATGATAGTAGTGGTAACGGTAACAAAAAGTAACGGTAGTAAAAGCAATGTTTTTGGTATTTTGTAGTGATGATAGCAATAGCAATGGGAAAGTAAATAAGCAAAGAACAATATATGGAAAGCTCGTAGGCAATGGATCGGTGATGGAGAATTATGTTGGATGCGGTCCATCATGTAACAGTCATAACCTAGGGTGACACAGAACTAGCTGCAGTTCGTCAATGTAATGTAGGCATGTATTCCAAATATAGTCATACGTGCTTATGGAAAAGAACTTGCGTAACATCTTTTGTCCTACCCTCCCGTGGCAGCAGGGTCCTTACGGAAACTAAGGGATATTAAGGCTTCCTTTTAATAGAGAACCGGAACAACGCATTAACACATAGTGAATACATGAACTCCTCAAACTACGTTCATCACCGGTAAGTATCCCGATTATTGTCACTTCGCGGTTAACGGATCATAACACATAATAGGTGACTATAGGCTTGCAAGATAGGATCAAGAACACTAATATATTGATGAAAACATAATAGGTTCAGATCTGAAATCATGGCACTCGGGCTCTAGTGACAAGCATTAAGCATAGCAAAGTCATAGCAACATCAATCTCAGAACATAGTGGACACTAGGGATCAAACCCTAACAAAACTAACTCGATTACATGATAGATCCCATCCAACCCATCACCGTCCAGCAAGCCTATGATGGAATTACTCACGCACGGCGGTGAGCATCATGAAATTGGTGATGGAGGATGGTTGATGATGACGATGGCGATGGATTCCCCTCTCCGGAGCCCCGAACGGACTCCAGATCAGCCCTCCCGAGAGGTTTTAGGGCTTGGCGGCGGCTCCGTATCGTAAAACGCGATGATTTCTTCTCTCTGATTTTTTCTCCCCGAAACACAATATATAAATTTGGAGTTGGAGTCGGAATGGCAACAGGGGGCCCACGAGGTCGGGGCGCGCCTGTTGGGGAACGTTGCAGAAAATTAAAATTTTTCCTACGGTTTCACCAAGATCCATCTATGAGTTCATCTAAGCAACGAGTCAAGGGAGAGAGTTTGCATCTACATACCACTTGTAGATCGCGTGCGGAAGCTTGCAAGGTGATGATGTAGTCGTACTCGACGTGATTCGAATCACCGATGACCAAGTGCTGAACGGACAGCACCTCCGTGTTCAACACACGTACGGGACGGGAGACGTCTCCTCCTTCTTGATCCAGCAAGGGGGAAGGAGAGGTTGAGGAAGACAGCTCCACCGGCAGCACGACGGCGTGGTGATGGTGGAGAGGCAGTACTCCGACAGGGCTTCGCCAAGCACACAACGGAGGAGGAGAGGTGTTGGGGAGGGGAGGGCTGCGCCTTGGAGGATGGTGCGGCTGCCCTCCCCTCACCCCTCTATTTATAGGGGGAAGGGAGAAGGGGGCCGGCCCCCTAGAACCCATCTAGGGGGGGTGCGGCGGCCAAGGGGAGAGGGGGAGAGGGTGGCTTGCCCCCCAAGTCAAGGGGGGCGCCCCCTCTAGGGTTCCCCCTCAACCCTAGGCGCATGGGCCCAAGGGAGGGGGGTGCGGCCAGCCCACCAGGGGCTGGCTCCCTGCCCCACGCAGCCCATGTGGCCCCCCGGGAGGGGTGGCCCCTCCCGGTGGACCCCCGGAACCCTTCCGGTGGCCCCGGTACAATACCGGTATGACCCCGAAACTTCCCGGTGTCCGTTTGACAACTTCCCATATATAAATCTTTACCTCCGGACCCTTCCGGATCTCCTCGTGACGTCCAGGATCCCATCCGGGACTCCGAACAACATTCGGTAGTCACATACTAGTCTTCCTAATAACCCTAGCGTCACCGAACCTTAAGTGTGTAGACCCTACGGGTTCGGGAGACATGCAGACATGACCGAGACGCTCTCAGGCCAATAACCAACAGCGGGATCTGGATACCCATGATGGCTCCCACATGCTCCTCGATGTTGTCATCGGATGAACCACTATGTCGAGGATTCGATCAAACCCTGTATACAATTCCCTTTGTCAATCGG
Source organism: Triticum aestivum (assembly GCF_018294505.1). NCBI lineage: Eukaryota > Viridiplantae > Streptophyta > Magnoliopsida > Poales > Poaceae > Triticum > Triticum aestivum. The sequence goes on along the minus strand of NC_057794.1, from coordinate 175,196,353 downwards.
TACGTTACTTGCCCGAGACTCGATCGTCGGTATCCCAATACCTTGTTCAGTCTCGTTACCGGCAAGTCACTTTACTCGTACCGCAATGCATGATCCCGTGTCCAACACCTTGGTCACATTGAGCTCATAATGATGATGCATTACCGAGTGGGCCCAGTGATACCTCTCCGTCATACGGAGTGACAAATCCCAGTCTCGATCCGTGTCAACCCAACAGCTACTTTCGGAGATACCTGTAATGCACCTTTATAGTCACCCAGTTACGTTGTGACGTTTGATACACCCAAGGCACTCTTACGGTATCCGGGAGTTACACGATCTCATGGTCTAAGGAAGAGATACTTGACATTGGCAAAGCTCTAGCAAAACGAACTACACGATCTTTTATGCTATGCTTAGGATTGGGTCTTGTCCATCACATCATTCTCCTAATGATGTGATCCCGTTATCAACGACATCCAATGTCCATAGTCAGGAAACCATGACTATCTGTTGATCACAATGAGCTGGTCAACTAGAGGCTCACCAGGGACATATTGTGGTCTAAGTATTCACACGTGTATTACGATTTCCGGATAATACAGTTATAGCATGAATAAAAGACATTTATCATGAACATTGAAATATAATAATACTTTTATTATTGCCTCTAGGGCATATTTCCAACAGTCTCCCACTTGCACTAGAGTCACCAATCTAGTTACATTGTGATGAATCGAACACCCATAGAGTTCTGGTGTTGATCATGTTTTGCACGCGAGAGAGGTTTAGTCAGCGGATCTGCGACATTCAGATCCGTGTGCACTTTGCAAATCTCTATGTCTCCATCTTGAACATTTTCACGGATGGAGTTGAAACGACGCTTGATGTGCCTGGTCTTCTTGTGAAATCTGGGCTCCTTGGCAAGGGCAATAGCTCCAGTGTTGTCACAGAAGAGTTTGATCGGCCCCGACGCATTGGGTATGACTCCTAGGTCGGTGATGAACTCCTTCACCCAAATCGCTTCATGCGCTGCCTCCGAGGCTGCCATGTACTCCGCTTCACATGTAGATCCCGCCACGACGCTCTGCTTGCAGCTGCACCAGCTTACTGCTCCACCATTCAACATATACACGTATCCGGTTTGTGACTTAGAGTCATCCAGATCTGAGTCGAAGCTAGCGTCGACGTAACCCTTTACGACGAGCTCTTCGTCTCCTCCATAAACGAGAAACATGTCCTTCGTTCTTTTCAGGTACTTCAGGATATTCTTGACCGCTGTCCAGTGTTCCTTGCCGGGATTACTTTGGTATCTTGCTACCAAACTTACGGCAAGGTTTACATCGGGTCTGGTACACAGCATGGCATACATAATAGATCCTATGGCTGAAGCATAGGGGATGACACTCATCTCTTCTTTATCTTTTGCCGTGGTCGGTGACTGAGCCGAGCTCAGTCTCACACCTTGTAACATAGGCAAGAACCCCTTCTTGGACTGATCCATTTTGAATTTCTTCAAAATCTTGTCAAGGTATGTGCTTTGTGAAAGACCTATGAGGCGTCTCGATCTATCTCTATAGATCTTGATGCCTAATATATAAGCAGCTTCTCCAAGGTCCTTCATTGAAAAACACTTATTCAAGTAGGCCTTAATGCTGTCCAGAAATTCTATATTATTTCCCATCAAGAGTATGTCATCTACATATAATATGAGAAATGCTACAGAGCTCCCACTCACTTTCTTGTAAACGCAGGCTTCTCCATAAGTCTGCATAAACCCAAACGCTTTGATCATCTCATCAAAGCGAATGTTCCAACTCCGAGATGCTTGCACCAGTCCATAAATGGATCGCTGGAGCTTGCACACTTTGTTAGCGTTCTTAGGATCGACAAAACCTTCCGGCTGCATCATATACAGCTCTTCCTTAAGATGCCCGTTAAGGAATGCCGTTTTGACGTCCATCTGCCATATCTCATAATCATAGTATGCGGCAATTGCTAACATGATTCGGACGGACTTTAGCTTCGCTACGGGAGAGAATGTCTCGTCGTAGTCAATCCCTTGAACTTGTCGATAACCCTTAGCGACAAGTCGAGCTTTATAGATGGTGACATTACCATCCGCGTCCGTCTTCTTCTTAAAGATCCATTTGTTTTCTATCGCTCGCCGATCATCGGGCAAGTCTGTCAAAGTCCATACTTTGTTTTCGTACATGGATTCTATCTCGGATTTCATGGCTTCAAGCCATTTGTTGGAATCTGGGCCCGCCATCGCTTCTTCATAGTTCGAAGGTTCACCGTTGTCTAACAACATGATTTCCAGGACAGGGTTGCCGTACCACTCTGGTGCGGAACGTGTCCTTGTAGACCTACGAAGTTCAGCAGTAACTTGATCCGAAGTACCTTGATCATCATCATTGTTTTCCTCTTCAGTTGGAGTGGGCATCACAGGAACGGTTTCCTGCGCTGCGCCACTTTCCCGCTCAAGAGGCAGTACTTCATCGAGTTCTACTTTCCTCCCACTTACTTCTTTCGAGAGAAACTCTTTTTCCAGAAAGCATCCGTTCTTGGCAACAAAGATCTTGCCTTCGGATCTTAAGTAGAAGGTATACCCGACAGTTTCCTTAGGGTATCCTATGAAGACGCATTTTTCCGACTTGGGTTCGAGCTTTTCAGGTTGAAGTTTCTTGACATAAGCATCGCATCCCCAAACTTTTAGAAACGACAGCTTAGGTTTCTTTCCAAACCATAATTCATACGGTGTCGTCTCAACGGATTTAGACGGTGCCCTATTTAAAGTGAATGTAGCTGTCTCTAGAGCGTATCCCCAAAATGATAGCGGTAAATCGGTAAGAGACATCATAGACCGCACCATATCCAATAGAGTGCGATTACGACGTTCGGACACACCGTTTCGTTGAGGTGTTCCAGGCGGCGTGAGTTGTGAAACGATTCCACATTTCCTTAAGTGTGTGCCAAATTCGTGACTTAAATATTCTCCTCCACGATCTGATCGTAGGAACTTTATCTTTCGGTCACGTTGATTCTCCACCTCATTCTGAAATTCCTTGAACTTTTCAAAGGTCTCAGACTTGTGTTTCATTAAGTAGACATACCCATATCTACTTAAGTCATCAGTGAGAGTGAGAACATAACGATATCCTCCGCGAGCCTCAACGCTCATTGGACCGCACACATCGGTATGTATGATTTCCAACAAGTTGGTTGCTCGCTCCATTGTTCCGGAGAACGGAGTCTTGGTCATCTTGCCCAAAAGGCATGGTTCGCATGTGTCAAATGATTCATAATCAAGAGACTCCAAAAGTCCATCGGCATGGAGCTTCTTCATGCGCTTGACACCAATGTGACCAAGGCGGCAGTGCCACAAGTATGTGGGACTATCGTTATCAACTTTAAATCTTTTGGCATCTACACTATGAACATGTGTAATATTACGCTCGAGATTCATTAAGAATAAACCATTGACCATCGGAGCATGACCATAAAACATATCTCTCATATAAATCGAACAACCATTATTCTCAGACTTAAATGAGTAGCCATCTCGTATTAAACGAGATCCAGATACAATGTTCATGCTCAAACTTGGCACTAAATAACAATTATTAAGGTTCAAAACTAATCCCGTAGGTAAATGTAGAGGCAGCGTGCCGACGGCGATCACATCGACTCTGGAACCATTCCCGACGCGCATCGTCACCTCGTCCTTCGCCAGTCTCCGTTTATTCCGCAGCTCCTGCTGTGAGTTACAAATATGAGCAACGGCACCGGTATCAAATACCCAGGAGTTACTACGAGTACTGGTAAGGTACACATCAATCACATGTATATCAAATATACCTTTGGTGTTGCCGGCCTTCTTATCCGCTAAGTATTTGGGGCAGTTCCGCTTCCAGTGACCCTTCCCCTTGCAATAAAAGCACTCAGTCTCAGGCTTGGGTCCATTCTTTGACTTCTTCCCGGTAACTGGTTTACCAGGCGCGGCAACATCTTTGCCGTCCTTCTTGAAGTTCTTCTTACCCTTGCCCTTCTTGAACTTAGTGGTCTTATTGACCATCAACACTTGATGTTCTTTCTTGATTTCAGCCTCTGCTGACTTCAGCATCGAGAACACTTCAGGAATGGTCTTTTCCATCCCCTGCATGTTGTAGTTCATCACAAAGCTCTTGTAGCTTGGTGGGAGCGACTGGAGGATTCTGTCAATGACCGCCTCATCTGGGAGGTTAATGTTCAGCTGGGTCATACGGTTGTGCAACCCAGACATCTTTAGGATGTGCTCACTGACAGAACTGTTTTCCTCCATCTTACAACTGTAGAACTTGTCGGAGACATCATATCTCTCGACCCGGGCATGAGCTTGAAAAACTAGTTTCAGCTCTTCGAACATCTCATATGCTCCGTGGTGCTCAAAACGCTTTTGGAGCCCCGGTTCTAAGCTGTAAAGCATGCCGCACTGAACGAGGGAGTAATCATCAGCGCGAGCATGCCAAGCATTCATAATGTCTTGGTTCTCGGGGACGGGAGCGTCACCTAGCGGTCCTTCTAGGACATATTGTTTCCTGGCAGCTATGAGGATGATCCTCAGGTTCCGGACCCAGTCCGTATAGTTGCTGCCATCATCTTTCAGCTTGGTTTTCTCTAGGAACGCGTTGAAGTTCATGTTGACATTAGCGTTGGCCATTGATCTACAAGACATATTTGCAAAGGTTTTAGACTAAGTTCATGATAATAAAGTTCTAATCAAATTATGAACTCCCACTTAGATTAGACATCCCTCTAGTCATCTAAGTGTTACACGATCCGAGTCGACTAGCCCGTGTCCGATCATCACGTGAGACGGACTAGTCATCGTCGGTGAACATTCTCATGTTGATCGTATCTTCTATACGATTCGTGTTCGACCTTTCGGTCTCCGTGTTCCGAGGCCATGTCTGCACATGCTAGGCTCGTCAAGTTAACCCTAAGTGTTTTCGCTGTGTAAAACTGTCTTACACCCGTTGTATGTGAACGTAAGAATCCATCACACCCGATCATCACGTGGTGCTTAGAAGCGACGAACTGTAGCAACGGTGCACAGTTAGGGGAGAACACTTCTTGAAATTTTGTAAGGGATCATCTTATTTACTACCGTCGTCCTAAGTAAACAAGATGCATAAACATAATAAACATCACATGCAATTATATGGTTGTGACATGATATGGCCAATATCATATAGCTCCATTGATCTTCATCTTCGGGGCTCCATGATCATCTTGTCACCGGCTTGACACCATGATCTCCATCATCATGATCTCCATCATCGTGTCTTCATGAAGTTGTCACGCCAACGACTACTTCTACTTCTATGACTAACGTTTAGCAATAAAGTAAAGTAGTTTACATGGCGTTGTTCAATGACACGCAGGTCATACAAAAAATAATGACAACTCCTATGGCTCCTGCCGGTTGTCATACTCATCGACATGCAAGTCGTGAATCCTATTACAAAGAACATGATCTCATACATCACAATTCATCATTCATCACAACTTCTGGCCATATCACATCACATGATCAATCGCTGCAAAAACAAGTTAGACGTCCTCTAATTGTTGTTGCATCTTTTACGTGGCTGCAATTGGGTTCTAGCAAGAACGTTTTCTTACCTACGATTCACCACAACGTGATTTTGTCAACTTCTATTTACCCTTCATAAGGGCCCTGTTCATCGATTCCGCTCCAACTAAAGTGGGAGAGACAGACACCCGCCAGCCACCTTATGCAACTAGTGCATGTCAGTCGGTGGAACCGGTCTCACGTAAGCGTACGTGTAAGGTTGGTCCGGGCCGCTTCATCCCACAATACCGTTGAGCAAGAAAAGACTAGTAGAGGCAAGTAAGATGACAAAATCCACGCCCACAACAAATTGTGTTCTACTCGTGCATTAGAGAACTACGCATAGACCTAGCTCATGATGCCACTGTTGGGGAACGTTGCAGAAAATTAAAATTTTTCCTACGGTTTCACCAAGATCCATCTATGAGTTCATCTAAGCAACGAGTCAAGGGAGAGAGTTTGCATCTACATACCACTTGTAGATCGCGTGCGGAAGCTTGCAAGGTGATGATGTAGTCGTACTCGACGTGATTCGAATCACCGATGACCAAGTGCTGAACGGACAGCACCTCCGCGTTCAACACACGTACGGGACGGGAGACGTCTCCTCCTTCTTGATCCAGCAAGGGGGAAGGAGAGGTTGAGGAAGACAGCTCCACCGGCAGCACGACGGCGTGGTGATGGTGGAGAGGCAGTACTCCGACAGGGCTTCGCCAAGCACACAATGGAGGAGGAGAGGTGTTGGGGAGGGGAGGGCTGCGCCTTGGAGGATGGTGCGGCTGCCCTCCCCTCACCCCTCTATTTATAGGGGGAAGGGATAAGGGGGCCGGCCCCCTAGAACCCATCTAGGGGGGGTGCGGCGGCCAAGGGGAGAGGGGAGAGGGTGGCTTGCCCCCCAAGTCAAGGGGGGCGCCCCCTCTAGGGTTCCCCCTCAACCCTAGGCGCATGGGCCCAAGGGAGGGGGGTGCGGCCAGCCCACCAGGGGCTGGCTCCCTGCCCCACGCAGCCCATGTGGCCCCCCGGGAGGGGTGGCCCCTCCCGGTGGACCCCCGGAACCCTTCCGGTGGCCCCGGTACAATACCGGTATGACCCCGAAACTTCCCGGTGTCCGTTTGACAACTTCCCATATATAAATCTTTACCTCCGGACCCTTCCGGATCTCCTCGTGACGTCCAGGATCCCATCCGGGACTCCGAACAACATTCGGTAGTCACATACTAGTCTTCCTAATAACCCTAGCGTCACCGAACCTTAAGTGTGTAGAACCTACGGGTTCGGGAGACATGCAGACATGACCGAGACGCTCTCAGGCCAATAACCAACAGCGGGATCTGGATACCCATGATGGCTCCCACATGCTCCTCGATGTTGTCATCGGATGAACCACTATGTCGAGGATTCGATCAAACCCTGTATACAATTCCCTTTGTCAATCGGTACGTTACTTGCCCGAGACTCGATCGTCGGTATCCCAATACCTTGTTCAGTCTCGTTACCGGCAAGTCACTTTACTCGTACCGCAATGCATGATCCCGTGTCCAACACCTTGGTCACATTGAGCTCATAATGATGATGCATTACCGAGTGGGCCCAGTGATACCTCTCCGTCATACGGAGTGACAAATCCCAGTCTCGATCCGTGTCAACCCAACAGCTACTTTCGGAGATACCTGTAATGCACCTTTATAGACACCCAGTTACGTTGTGACGTTTGATACACCCAAGGCATTCTTACGGTATCCGGGAGTTACACGATCTCATGGTCTAAGGAAGAGATACTTGACATTGGCAAAGCTCTAGCAAAACGAACTACACGATCTTTTATGCTATGCTTAGGATTGGGTCTTGTCCATCACATCATTCTCCTAATGATGTGATCCCGTTATCAACGACATCCAATGTCCATAGTCAGGAAACCATGACTATCTGTTGATCACAATGAGCTGGTCAACTAGAGGCTCACCAGGGACATATTGTGGTCTAAGTATTCACACGTGTATTACGATTTCCGGATAATACAGTTATAGCATGAATAAAAGACATTTATCATGAACATTGAAATATAATAATACTTTTATTATTGCCTCTAGGGCATATTTCCAACAGCGCCCCCACCCTCGTGGACAGGTGGTGGGCCCCCTGGCCTTCATCTTTTGCAGGTATTTTTCATACTTTCTGAAAAGTTGCTCCGTGAAGTTTCAAGTCATTCCGAGAACATTTGTTTCTGCACATAAATAACACCATGGTAATTCTGCTAAAAACAACATCAGTCCGGGTTAGTTCCATTCAAATCATGCAAGTTAGAGTCCAAAACAAGGGCAAAAGTGTTAGGAAAAGTAGATACGATGGAGACGTATCAGTGCAACGATGACTACGACTACGGAGACCATCAAGGACCAAGCTTTGGAGGCGAGCGACATGGTGACGAGCAAGGATGATGCTTCCATCTTAGGAGGCGAGAGTGATGATGTGCCATCTTTGGCCTTCATCCACGGAGATGACAATGAGATGATTGATCGTGGGATTTTCCCTTCGACCATGGCGACATTTGTTGACTTGAGTGACTTTAGCCACCATATTGAGAGTGAGTGTTTCTTCACCACTAGCCCGACATATGATGTGTTACCACAATTCCCATGTGAGGAGAGCCACAACCCTCACCACTTGAGTGAGATGAGTGACTCCACCATATGTGACATTGAGTGCACCTACCTTGAGGGAGTGAGTGAACCACCACATAGAGAGAGTGAGGCCACTATGATTCTTAACGACTTAACCACTACCTCTATTGTGTCTTCTCATTTGGTCCTAGGTCCCATCTATGATGACGCGCCAATTCGCGATGACTTCGTCCTCCCTTTGGACAACCCGATGGCCATGGTGGAATATGATGCACCCCTCACATGGTTCCATCAAGATGAAGATGACCACCATTTGGTCTTTCCCACCTCACCTACACCACATGAGTGGAATGACAAAGGTAACATAGGTGAAGGTGATGCTCTAGGCCCACTGGTGGACATTCTTGACATTGATTGCTTCCATGATGTTGATCAACCTATTACCATGCTTCATGCTAGTGAGACGTCCCCATGCGATGATTTACCCATTTATGATGAGTATGATGATTTCCATGTGGAGTCTATTAGTTTTGATGCCATGTTACATACGATTTCTTGTGCTAATTCTCTCGGTCACATCATGTTTGCCAATCTTCTTGACTTTTCATATGCTATGCATGAGATCAATCATATGTCATATTTTCAATCTCTTGATAGTGACTATGCATATGCTATTAAAATAAACCCAATTTGCACATATGGCAAAGATGACAAGCCTATGGTTATTGGAATTTGTTTCTCTTCTTATGATATTGACATGCTACCTTTGCATCATTTATCTCATATGCCATGCCATAACCACCTAGCTTCGGATAAGCATTGTTTGGGATGTTGTCCATTTTCTCCATATGATGTTTCAGGTATTGCTCATGAGGAGACCCCCATAGTTTCCTCATACATTTTAGGCGATTTTTATCACTCCCATCCATTGCATTATCCCAATACTTGTGTGCACCATATGCTCCCCATGAATAAAAATGCTATTGATGTCCCATATACTTGTATGCTAAATTTACATCCCCATCGTGTCATACACAATAACTATTCTTTCATGATGGATGACATTTTCTTATACCATGCATCAAATTTCTTTGAGCGATGCTTATCTTGTGCTACCTCTCATGTGCACATACACATCAAGACGGATGATGTGTACATTTACCACACACACAATCTCTTTTGTTTGTGTCTCTTTTGTGTAGGTACCCATGAATTCTTGTCAACCTCGCAATCCCACAAGTTGACAAAACGAGCGCTCGAGAGCAATGATGACTTGGGATCCCATGGATTGTCTTTCCCACTGCTCTCTTCACGCAGAGACTTCGCGCATTTCTTCTACATGGCCCTCACTTGGCTATGGGTTATTGTCCATTATATATCATTTGCCCATCTTGCCATGTTCACTTTGCATGATATGCTCACTCCTATACCTTTGCCATGCATTTGTGACCCATGCTTTGCATTACACATGATGATTGATTCTTATACTTGTATGTGTATTTGCAAACTTGGTGGAGATATTGCTACTTATTGCCATGTTTGCTTTGTGTCCCATTCCTATATATGATGATACTATGATCTTGCTTTGTGTTCGTGCTTGCGATATGTCATGTGCATTGTCTATGCCTATTATTTTCTCAAATGACATGATTGCCCTGATTTACTCTAGTGTGTTGCATCTTCAGCCACTAGTTTGCACTACTTGATTATTATGATTGCTTGCCTTGTTGCATCAGCGATGATTCATACTTGGTCATTTCATGTGGTTGATGACTACCATTTACATGCTTTGAACGACATGATTGTTATTGCTTCTTGTCATATATCTCCATGTATTGCCTCTCTCATGTTAGACAATTTGCCATGTATTGAGTGCAACAATGATTCTAATCTTGCTCATGAGATTGCCCTCATAGCATTCTCGCCTATATTTGAAGATTTTGACATATTTTTTGTGAAGCATGCTTGTCTTCCTTCTTTGCACCATATACCTCGTGCCATGAATATTACCATTGTTGCATCATATTGTTCATGCACTTGTGCTTCTAATGGTTATGTTCAAGAGAAGAGTACCATCATGATGGATGATGTGTTTATCTACCATGCACATATGTTCTTTGTTTTGTTGTGTTCATGTGTAGGATACTTGGACCTTGTGTCAACTTCCACGTCACGTGAGTTGACAATCGAGCTCTTGAGAGTGAATCACCTTCTACCACGATGATTCTACATCGCACTTGCTTGTACTTCAGCATTGTGAAGGACACAAAAGGACATCCTTTCAAGGTGATATCCTTCTCTTTTGAGAACCCCCAAACCATGAGCATGGATTTTACGGATCATACTACTCGTGTTGCTTTCCCCATGAGACTTATTATTCATCTTGGACCACTTGATTGCACACTTGTTAGAGATCTTGCTTTGACTTTTCATTTTCACCATTCCATGCATCATGATATATATGCCTTGTGTGTTGCATCCAATTCTTGGATTACTTGCTCCTCCCATATGTTTGGTTGCAACAATGTCATCACTTCACATATGCCATGTCCCATTGATTGCTACATGATAAAAAATTGCTCTTCATTTTGTTGAGTGCCACACGATATTCACTAAACCCAATGTACATTATGCTTGGATTGTCTTACACTTGACCCATGTGTTTAGACACTTCAATTTATTTGGTGTTGTGAATGATTCCTATGCCTACCATAGACCTTTCATTGAGCGCTTTGCCCATATTTTCTATGATCTTGAGGTAGATGCTTATTCACTTGTTCAACATATTTGCATCACTACCTCACATTGACATGCTTGGCTCCATGATATCTTTGCTTGTGCTCAATTTATGTGCTTATATGCCATGTCACAATCCTTTGTCAAACCATATGCTTTGCATGATGACGACACTTGTTTGGTGGATCACCTCTTGAATGCTTGGTTTTGCACTAACGCTAACCACATTTGTTTTTCCAAGTGTTTGTTGTCTTTGCTCCTTTTGAAGGAATCCCAAGATGGTGCGACATTGGAGAGTGCCCATTACAAGCTTCAAGATGATGAGAACTTCCCGTGGTGATTTCGATCTCGATCCAAGGTCGGATCCTTCCCAAGGGAGGGGAGATGATGCGGAGCATCCTATGGACATCACCATGTCAAGAGTCCATTCGACGAGTGACACGTGCGACATCTACTTCACATACATAAAGGTGAATCAAATCCTTTACACGTGCTCACTTGACCACTTCGAGGATGGTATACTACGTGACACTCCACTCGTGTGCATGCATAGGTATTATCGGAACGGTACGGACGATGAGGAGGAGTGCGAGCGCAAGTGTATTGTACACCATCCGCGAGGGAAGCGTGGAAGAGAAGATGGAAGAAGATGGAGCTACGGAGTCTACAGCGCCCGGACGACCGACGTCCACCAGACGTCCGATGCGACCACGCCAGGACCAGCTAGGAGATCTACAGCGGACGGACGACCGAAGAACACCGGACGTCCGGCAAGTCCCAGCGCCCGGACGACCGACACAACCCAGACGTCTAACGGTAACAGTCCAAAGAAGAAACGTCGGAAGTCCGACGCCCTCCGGACGACCGGACCCCCGTGAGCGACCGGACGTCTGACACTGCCTGGGTGCAGCCAGGCCTTTGGCCTTGTATCCCTCCCCACTTACCCCTTCATGGCTTAGACTATAAATAGACCACCTCCACCTCATTTCTAGGGTCAGCGTTGTGTTAGCTAATTTGTGAGATAGAGCTTCACTCATCCATATCGGATATACTCCTTGAGAGAGACCGCGGCCCCTCTTCGGAGAAGATACACCTTGGATTCAAGACCCCTTTATAGGAAGATCCCCTTGTGGATTCAAGACCTCCTCACGGAGAAGAGCCGGCTACCCTTTGTATCATCCCTTGTTGGATTTGGATCGTGTATCTCTTTGTGTTTCGAGGATCTAGCTATGTGTGACCATATCTTATTGGTTTTAGTGTTTATATCATGTTTCCCCTCATGATTCCCCTCATTTCCCCCCTCGTGTTCTTCGCGGGATCCGCTCCTTTCGTGAAAGATCAGCCACATAGGGTTCTACCCTACATCAATATCTCTCCGTGAACATTTGTTTATAAATCCATATGGCCGGATTGCCTTGTTTGCCGTAAATCTTTGCCCTTATCAATGCTTTATAAAGTAGGACAAACACTCCCCGACTACTGGCCGATGAGGTTGAAGTCGATAGTTCGTAAACAAAGTTTTGTATAATGGTGATCCGAGCATTAATGATGTACAGTACTTGGATACATAGAATCATTACACATAATTTGTGATTTTACTCTGGATATCGATCCTTAGTTTGGCCACCAATGCCCACATTAAGGCTCAGGGGCTACTGGGCTTTGTGCTTATAATTTACTAATATTAATGGGGCACATCGATCCCCTGATCTGGTGTTGCTACCCGCCCATTGGCTCGGGGGCTACTGCATTGCCTATTCAATGCAGAAAATTCAAAGTGCTCAGTGTTCAGCTTGACCAGCTATAGGCAAACACGTCTTCGGACAATAATAGGTACCATCTTGGGCCTATCTGGCGTAAAGCTCGAATATAAATGGTTGGCTCTATAGAGAGCATTTCTGGCATTAAGCTCGGCAAAACTCCATCGAATTTTTTGAGCCAAAGGTGATCTAAGACACCTCGAATGCAGTTCAGTGTTGGAGCTTCGATAGAGTCTGACGTCGGAGCTCGCATGCGAGAGGACATCGACGAACGAGAAACAATTTCAAACTGGAGGTGTTGCATAAAGATAATTGTAACGCCCCGAGACCGATGTGCCAGGTGTCGTCCAGTTATTCGCTATTGTTGCCTTGTCATTGCTTGCATGTCATGCATTGCATATCATGTCATCATGTGCATTTCATTTGCATACATGTTTGTCTCAAGCATCCGAGCATTTTCCCCGTTGTCTATTTTGCATTCCGGCGCTCCGTTCTCCTCCTGTGGTCATTTCTACCTTCTTTTCGTGTGTGGGGGTTAAACATTTCCGGATTGGAACGAGACTTGTCAAGCGGCCTTGGTTTACTACCGGTAGACCGCCTGTCAAGGTTCGTGCCATTTGGACTTCGTTTGATACTCCAACGGTTAACCGAGGGACCGAGAAGGCCTCGTGTGTGTTGCAGCCCAACACCCCTCCAAAGTGGCCCAAAACCCACCTAAACCTCCCCCATCATCTCGGTCGTTCGATCACGATCGCGTGGCCGAAAACCGCACCTCATTTGGACTCTCCTAGCTCCCTCTACCTATAAATATGTGCTCCCCTCCCAAAATTCACGGTTGAACCCTAGCCTTCCTCTTCCTCGCGCCGCCAGACATGTCCGTCCGTGCCGGACGCTTCCGTTGGCCACCTCACTCCGGCCAATCCGGTCTCGCCACGTCAGGCGAGCCGCCGGCGCGTCCAACCCAGCACCGCCACCTGGCCTGCCCCGCCGCCTCTCCCGCGCGGGCCCGGGAGGCCCAGATCCGCC